>NW_020438883.1:108160-251817 GCF_000699045.2 Agrilus planipennis
TTTTATTTTCAACAAGATGGTGCTCCGCCGCACTATCACAGGGACGTACGAGCTTACCTGGATCAAAATTTGTCGGGCCAGTGGATAGGACGCAGGGGGCCAATCGAGTTTCCAGCACGCTCTCCAGACCTTACACCACTGGATTTCTTCTTGTGGGGCACAGTAAAAGATGAGGTGTACAAACGTAAACCACGTAACCTAGACATTCTTTGGAATGAGATTCAAGCAGTGTGTAGAGAAATCTCATTGGACGTTTTGATACGATGTACAGAATCTGTGGTGACTCGTACTCAGAATTGTATTGATGCTGTAGGTCACCAATTTGAACAGTATTAACATTTGTTATTTATGTTTCATTTACATTGGACTTTCAGCTTTCTATTTTCCTGAAATTTAACTTTGTAGAACGGTAAATAAATTTTCTATGGAAGTTCAAAGTGTGTATACATTTTTTTGAAGCACCCTGTATAATGCGACATATAGGTACACTCTACACAGATATGTGATCAAGGAAACATTTTCCACCACAACCTAATAAACTGGTGCATACCACTCAAGCAATGATGCACAACACTCAACACAACCGTATCAGGGAATCCACTCTCACCATAGCCTAACTGAAGCACACAGTACATGTATGTCAATCAAAGAAACCTTTTCCATCATAATCTAACCGAAACTGTTGGTGAAATTTAAAGATCTCAATTCAACAACACTCTATTTCTATTTAGTTAGTTTTATTCTTTTATTGGACATTTAATCATCAGCTAATTCCAGAAAATCGAATCATTCTCTATCCAAACTTCATATGCTTTACAAACTTATCTATTCCAGAACCAAACATGCCCAATTATCCGTTACTTCTAAGAAATTTTCTTCTTCAGTAATTAAACTAACGAAACGCTACAATCTGATAGTTTCACAGAAACCCTTCTTGGTGAGATCTTTCTAACGGTTTTCAATATGTGTTTACACGTTTGAAACATATTTTGTATATTTTAACCATAATTCTATATTTCANCAGCAAGGAAGAGTTAGAAATAGCTTTAAATAAAATGAAAGCGGTATTGACAAAACAGTATTGTATAAAAATAAACAAAAGTAAAACAAAAATACTGGTATGAAAGAGAAAAAAAGTTTCTCTACTTTTAACAGCGAATATAAAGATAGGAGACGAAAAATTGTGGCTGATTTTATATATACAAGAAGTCAGATAAATCATAACGGAAGGAGCAGTAGGGATATAATGCAGAGGAGAGCACAGGGTCTAGTCGCCTTCAATAAAAAGAAGTCACTTCTATGCTCGTGAACTATTAATTTAGAAATTCGAAAAAGGTTATTACAGGTGTGTGTTTGGAAAAGAAAAGGTTAGAAGCGTATGAAATTTAGTGTTACAGGCGAATGATGAGGATACCGTGAATAGAAAAGGCTAGAAATGAAAACAGTATTAGAAAGAGTAGGTGAACACAGGACTCTATGGAAGTCAATACAGAAATAGGCAAGACATGTTGGTAGGACACCCTCTCAAGCATGAAGGTTTAGTCAGACATATTAGAGGCAGATAGAGGAGTTAGGAGGGGTAGAGATGGACCAAGATTAGATTACTGATCGGTTGTGAGATGTTCTAGTTCTAGGAGTGGAGGTGCGTGTCCAACCAGTCTTAGGACTAACGACCTTTTGATGATGATTATAATCAGTAACTGGCTTAATTTTCTATTAACTATTACTTTGGACACTACGTAGGTAATATATTCGAAAAAGGCAAAATGCGAGAGAGAATAGCATTATAGCCACAACATCAAACGCATGGTGTAAACATTTAATCATTTACAGATAATCCTTAAACATTTGTTTTTAATCGGAAGTAATTGCAGAAAAGAACATCCTACAATCGCGTTTCCTGAACATGAGTTATTGGCGTTTAACGAAAGGGCTATTTAAGAAAGATCAATCCCAGAAAATAGATTACTTAAAATTCTCTTTAGCCAAAACTTTTTATTTTCAATATTGCCAAAAAGCTTTTGCGGAGAACTGTTTACAACATTTCGCCGTCATGATTGATAGTCTCAGTTTTAAACGACTTGCCATATATCAAAAATTTAGAAGTAGGCAGGTACGTAATGTGGGAGTTTATGTTCATGTAAGTAATAAATTTGAAGAGGAGCTCTTGACGTTGTTTAAATTCGTAAAATGCTTTTTTCTGAAACGCTCAAAGAAACATAAATTATAATCGTTTATAACCACATAAAACAACATAAGTACGCTTATAATTCACACAAATGTTCTAAATAATTTGGAGATCCTGGTATAGAATAATGGAAAATAAATTATAAAAGTATTGTACCTCTAAGATAACATCCTTTACACATAATAAATATGTATTGTGGAAATTTTTTATGTGATGGTGCAAAATGTAATGACGATTTTAAAATGAGAATAATCCAACTGTTTCTAAAAGTCTTTTTAAATGAAAGTTTAGATAAAGATATTTAACAATTAAGAAACGATAATCGAGAAACTGAACCATTTGTGGCATCATGTAAATGGACTCATCTTGTCTTAATTACTGTCTAGCAAAAAAACCTCAGTCACATCTTCATGCAGTCCCAGTCTCTCAACTAGACTGATCTCTAATTTATTAGGTAAGCATAAGCTACACATTAATAATTATAAGAGTAAAGGCTCATTTTCACTGGATTGTGAGTTGTTCTGCTAAAAAAAAAAACAAATGCCAATACCGGGTAGCAGAAAAGCCCCCTGAAATGCATCAATACACCCTTTATAATCAGAAAATCGTCTTGGAGTGACTGGACCAATTTACTTTTCGGAGATGCAAGACACACAACTATATCTATTACCATTCCGACTGTTGATTGTGGCATATAGTGAAGCTACCTTGGACCGAAACAAAATTTATCAGTGGTACAAAATGTTCTTAGAGGGCCAAGAAGATTTGAATGACGAAGAGAGTGCCGGATGCCCGACCATGTCAACAACAGACGAAAACATTGATGAAGTGAAGAAAATAGTATTGGCCAATCGTCGATTTTTACAAATGATTTAGGCATGAGTCGGGTCGTCGTGAAATTCATACCAAAATTGCCCAATTTCGACCAAAAACAGCATCGCATTAACATTGCCAAAGAGCTGTTGTCCACGACGACCCAAATTTGCTCCAGAAGGTCATAACTGGTGACGAATTATGGGATTATGGTTATGACGTGAAAACCAAAGCTCAATCATTCCGATGGAAGCTGCCGCACGAACCAAGACCGAAAGAAGCGCGCCAATTTAGGTCGAATGTGAAGGTTTTACTTACAGTTTTCTTCGAATGCAGGGGCCTGGTGCATCATGAGTTCTTGCCACAGGGTAGAACGGTCAATTAGGAATACTACCTGCAAGTTATGCGTAATTTAGAAATGGCCGGATTTGTGGAAGACCAAAAATTGGCTTTTGCACCATGATAACGCCCCTGTTCACACATCGTTGCCTGTGTACTAATAATGCCGCAGTCACCGTATTCCCCAGATCTGGTCCCCTGTTATTATTTCTTGTTCCCGAAACTGAAAAGGCTCATGGAAGAACGACGCTACATTACGATTGAGGAGATAAAGACGGCATCGAAGGAGGAGTTGAACAAGATCAGAAAAAAAGATTTTTTGAATTGCTTCGAGGAATGGAAAAAACTTTGGCACAAGTGTATAATGTGGAGATTACTTTCAAGTGACAAAATAGATATTCATGAATAAATAAATAATTTTAGGAAAAGCACAAAATTTGCAATAAGTACTTTTAGAACAGACCTCTTATGTATCGACACCGAAAGAAAAATGTAGAGCTATTGAGCTCTAGTAGCTCGAATTCTAACAACTTCCATTTACTAATCATGTGATTGATAAGTTCCATTTGAATATGTTCTGTAAGATGCAGAAATTTGTGAAAAACCGCATCAAACTATCGCTATATAAGAGAGCCATGCATGTGTAAACGCTACGATCCATCTCGTGAAAGAATGATGTGAGTTTTTCGGTGAATTTATGGTAGCCGTGAACATTTTGTCGATGACGGTGGCGCTATCTGCACGTTCCAGACTGAACCGTAGGGACCACATTGCTTGAGATAAGAGTGTGAAAAGTTTTCGTTCTAGCACAAGAACGATTTCATTCTTTTTCTTCAAAACACAAAACATCAAATATGTATCTATGCTTGAATGAAATCACGAGTATTTTGTACAACTTGTTCAAGTACAAATCAATCTGACCCATATGTGCAAATTAAATACAAACAAAGTAATCTCGGACCTACTGTTGTGCACCAGGCTGGTAATATTTCAGGACTTGTGATGATGTGGAATATATGGTATATATATTCATATTGTTAGAAATGCTTTTGAACGTTTCCAGCGTTAGCCTCAACAGAATGTAGCCCCTGTTCTAAAGTGAATTGGAAAGGAAGAATCAAGAAAGTTCTGGAATGTTCGAGAAGTTGTTGAAGTGGCAGAGCTTGCTTCTACCACTAAATTAGGACATTTTGTATTATTTATGTATATTTCGACTAAGGTGTCCTCAAAATTTTTGAAATTTCCTATAATGTTTAACATTTCTCCAGTTTGGTGAGTGTATGGGGTTGTGGGTCGACCTCAGGCCATAAAGCAACAGTTAAGAGAATAAGTTAGAATGTATTAGAACGTTCTTCAATTTTTCTGGAGTTAATCTCATCCAGAATATTCTCCATTGTCTAGGAGTGTGTTTGGATTTTCGAACCGGCCACCAATCACCCGTTTAAACTAAGTATAAATGTACCTAAGCCTAGTGAAACCGTTCGTTATCACCTAGTATCTGATCTGAAGAAAATACATAAAATGAATAGCAGGTCACTTAAGATAAGTTATTCTAGACAATGAACTTATCCACTCATGTCGTTAAGTAATTGGGTGACTTTCAATCACTTAGTAACGTTACTGTATAGCTAGTTCAAAATCTCGCACCATGCACTATACAAGGACAAGGTTTATGAGACTCTAAACTATCTATAGCATTCAATCAGTATCCACTAATTTATTGTTGCGAATTTTCTTTTCCCAAATTAGACCAAGAGTATTTCAGAAATTGATAACTTTGTCTTCTAGTCGATTTTTAACCATCGGAAATCAGCAGCTTGCTGAAGATACTTTGCATTAATCTGAAAGCGGTTTTTAGTGTCCAATATCCTGAAAGAATGTTGCTTATTTATTTATCGTGACGTTACGCGCGGTTAAAGCGAAGCTGAGGAGAACACTTTAGGTTTAAGCCCTAACTTCTCGTCCTTTAATACAGAAATAAATGATCAATCTACAAGGCAAACGAGGAACATCAAAACTAAGCAAAGTAATTTGCAGTTCTAGACCACAGCCGGGCAAGCTAGCAAATAAAATAGAACATAAAGCCCCATTCCAGGAGGTTATATACATAGATACAAGGATGAATGAAATTTAAACCGGAATTAATTTTTAAAAAGTTATAAAACGTTTGCAACAAATACTATTGTACCTTGAGGATGTCTTGAACAAGTTCCCGTCCATCTTTTACAACGTATTGTACCTATCAGTCAAAGCCCAAAAAAACTTTCGGGTGTTTCATTCCCACCAGCCATTAATGCTGGTAAGCGGGCAGTCCCTCCGGACTACGCCGGAAGGTAGGGCGGAAGGCCCTCTTCATCCTCTTTACAGGAATCGTGGGAATGAGTGGATGGTGATACGGGTGAGAAAGATGAGACGGACGAAATGAAGACAGAAGAGAGTAAAAGATTATCTGTGGAATAATTACTGCCCCAGCATTTGCCTAAGTGATCCAAGGATACCACAGAAAAACTTGGACCAAGGCAGACGGACCCGGAATCGAACCGATGTCCTCCCGAATGCTAAACAATGGTTTAAACCTCTAGGTGATGCCGCTCGGTCCTAGCAATCTGTAAGTCGATGTATATGTACAGTTACCTGTGATCTCAAGCCACCTGTGAACAGGTCGTAACGTTTATTGAGACGGGAAGGGGCTGTGGCGTATCGGGTGGGGTTACACAAGGTTTACAATTGAAAAGAGTAGTAATAGAAGTCTGCGAGAATCCGTAGTAATAGTAAGCAGTTTGTCCACTCCATAGATTGATCACATTCAGTCCATCCAGAAATCACTGATGCTGCAACCGTCGTTTAATGTTTATTACAATTAAATGTGTTATCAACCCTACAACGCTAAATCTGAGAAGGCAGAAAAGGTCCAAACGATTACCGCCATCTTGTATATTGACGCTATCAGGGCAGGCATTTTATGTTGTACTAACTTTTTTCTATTTTTTATTTTATTAATTTATACATTGATCTATGTATATTGTATATGCACCTAATCTTTTCTGGTTGAATTAAATAATAAGAGACTTACTTGATTACTTGATATAATTGGAATAGAATTAATGATCCCACTAACGATTACCCTGAGAGCGTACAAAAGAATACATTAAAGTGTGTTATAGAAGATGAAATTTTGCCGAGTTCTCAGCTGATTAGTGGAGAACCGGGAAGAAGAATAAGTACGTATACAATGTTGACATATTTTCCTTTTCCGCTTGACTTGTCAACCTCTTCAGGCAAATATTGATCATGAATACTTGATCAACATTTGCAAGGAAAGAGGTCGAGCCTCCATGTAATTGTGAACAAATGTCTCTACAGCAGTACTGTTGTCGCATCTATGTGCCCTCCAAGTAGTTACCTCTTTCACAAGACTAAACAAGTGTTAATTAAATGATGAAGTGTTTGGACTATATCAGGGGCGCTCTAATGCTTCCTGGAAAAGATCCAGAAGTTTTAAAGTCTGCAATGGGATTTCGTATTATCATGCAGAAGAATGATTTCTCGAACGTTGGTGGACTTCATTTTGAACGACTTCTCATCCTTCCAACAATTTTTTCGGATCCTCACAAACATGGGTTTAGGTTTTCATAGTCAAACTATATTTTAATCGTAGGTAGCCCTTCCTTAGGTGCTACTGCATAGACCACCAGAGCTAAATTCACTCAGTATATGAAAAGTATAAAACTTGTGTAATGTTAGAAGAAGCTTCAGAATAAATTCAAAAGTTGGAAACGTAACACAAATTGTCTTTTCGTTCTATAAAAAGTAGAAACATGTTAGCAAATAAACAAAAAAGACGATGGAATGAATTTTCCATATCAATAAGTTACCACAGGTAGTCCCCCTAGGTATAACCCTAAAAAAACTGATCTATTCAAGCACTCAAGGATGGAAATTGGACACGCGTTTCCAAATTTCGTGAATATTATCCTACAAGGAGCTCAAACTCGAAAAAGTTCGGTGGCTTCTTTTCCTTTCTGACGAAAATATGAGCACCCTTTCTAAAAGATGGAATATCCACCACAATTTCTTACGAATTCCATAATCCTCTCAACTTTTGAAGCACGTTCGTTTCCTCTCAATTTACTTCCGTGAAAGGAAACTTAAACGATCGAAGCAATTTCATAATCTGTTCGGCAAGGACGGCTCAAAATGATAAAACAATTTAATTATAGTTTTAGAACATGACAATCAGGCTTAAGCGTCACTTACTGCTCGTAATTACAAGATTCTTAAATCTTTTGATGGATAAAATGGATCTCTTACAAATAATTGTCGTTTAGTTATACGACTCGCTAAATATTCTGGGCTAATGTCATAGCCGCAGCCGCAATTTTTCCCAAAGGGGCGGCTGAAAACTACCATTAATCAAAATCTTCATAACCAAAAGACCTATATTTTAGTGGTCAGTAGGTCAGTACTTTTTCAATGGTTTTTTCGTACAATTCGTCAGATACTAACTTTGGGATCGCCATACTCCGAGTCTTCTTGGTATTTATGGTAAATAATTTTCAATGTTGGGATCATCTACTCAGTAAGATAAAAATTATTTACCGTTCTTCTTAAAACATCTTCGCCAAAGTGATCGAAGCTAGTTTTAGGAAGCAGTTATTTGTTATCATACTTTGATTTCATAAACAATCTGCTTTCCCCTTCTTCTACCCTTTTTACTCCGTAGCAACCCTTACTATAGGCAGCCGCCACATGTCCTTTTTCAAAAGAAGTTATGAAACTTTTTTCTCCTTTTTCGGGGTACAAGAATTGTAGTACATTTGCAACGATTCCTTTACACTGAATACTTAATACTTGTTTTCGGTTTCTACTGTTATCCATATCTCTAATCCTTTGAAATGAGTTGTAGTGAGGTGTAGATAGTCACAAACACTCAAGCAAGTATAAAAGTAAGTCTTTCCTTGACGCAATTGTATCTGAAGTTTAAAAAGTTAAAAAACCAAGAACGCAAGTACGTATTTACTTAAAATGTTTAGAAATAAGATTATTTTATAAAATATTGCAAATCTCTAATACATTAGAATATTACAAATATTGCTTAAAACCTTTCAGCAAGTTGAATAGATTTCTTAGAGTCCATTAGCGGGAAAAAGGACTGAAATGTAAGGATTGTACCAACAACCATCAACCTACTGTTTTCCTTTTTTTTTATTGTGTTTCAAAACCTTTTCACAGCGTAATTCACGCATAATGAATCAAAGAGCATCAGTTATTATGTATTATGCATTCGCCATTTTAATCCTTGCATAAACAATGCTCTTCTAGTAGTGTAAACATACTGCATGTCGCGTTGTACACAAAGCCTTATATCACAGTATATGGAAGGATTTGCGAACAATGTTTGTCGACAAAACAACTGTAAAGATGTAATGAAAACTAATATCCAGTAATAGTAATAGCAAACAAAATTTACAAAATAAATCAACAATATACAGGGTGCTTCAAAAAAATGTATACACACTTTGAACTTCCATAGAAAATTTATTTACCGTTCTACAAAGTTAAATTTCAGGAAAATAGAAACCTGAAAGTCCAATGTAAATGAAACATAAATAACAAATGTTAATACTGTTCAAATTGGTGACCTACAGCATCAATACAATTCTGAGTACGAGTCACCACAGATTCTGTACATCGTATCAAAACGTGATACGTGAACCGGGATTTATGGGTAGCATCATTTGGTCGGATGAAGCCCAATTCAAACTTAATGGAACTGTCAATAGGCACAATTGTGTTTACTGGGGTGAAGAAAATCCTCACATTACAATTGAAAAAGCTGTAAATTTGCCTGGTGTAAATGTGTGGTGCGGTTTGTCTTCAAGGGGACTCATTGGACCTTTTCGATTTGAAGGCACTGTAACTGGTATTAATTACCTAACAATGCTTGCTGATTCCATATTTCCTGCCATTCGTGCATTATACGGTAATGATGATTTTTATTTTCAACAAGATGGTGCTCCGCCGCACTATCACAGGGACGTACGAGCTTACCTGGATCAAAATTTGTCGGGCCAGTGGATAGGACGCAGGGGGCCAATCGAGTTTCCAGCACGCTCTCCAGACCTTACACCACTGGATTTCTTCTTGTGGGGCACAGTAAAAGATGAGGTGTACAAACGTAAACCACGTAACCTAGACATTCTTTGGAATGAGATTCAAGCAGTGTGTAGAGAAATCTCATTGGACGTTTTGATACGATGTACAGAATCTGTGGTGACTCGTACTCAGAATTGTATTGATGCTGTAGGTCACCAATTTGAACAGTATTAACATTTGTTATTTATGTTTCATTTACATTGGACTTTCAGCTTTCTATTTTCCTGAAATTTAACTTTGTAGAACGGTAAATAAATTTTCTATGGAAGTTCAAAGTGTGTATACATTTTTTTGAAGCACCCTGTATAATGCGACATATAGGTACACTCTACACAGATATGTGATCAAGGAAACATTTTCCACCACAACCTAATAAACTGGTGCATACCACTCAAGCAATGATGCACAACACTCAACACAACCGTATCAGGGAATCCACTCTCACCATAGCCTAACTGAAGCACACAGTACATGTATGTCAATCAAAGAAACCTTTTCCATCATAATCTAACCGAAACTGTTGGTGAAATTTAAAGATCTCAATTCAACAACACTCTATTTCTATTTAGTTAGTTTTATTCTTTTATTGGACATTTAATCATCAGCTAATTCCAGAAAATCGAATCATTCTCTATCCAAACTTCATATGCTTTACAAACTTATCTATTCCAGAACCAAACATGCCCAATTATCCGTTACTTCTAAGAAATTTTCTTCTTCAGTAATTAAACTAACGAAACGCTACAATCTGATAGTTTCACAGAAACCCTTCTTGGTGAGATCTTTCTAACGGTTTTCAATATGTGTTTACACGTTTGAAACATATTTTGTATATTTTAACCATAATTCTATATTTCTTTATTTGTAGGTATATGTTGTATTTGTATATTTGTTTCTTTGTATATATGTAGGTATATTTGCTTATTTGTGTATTAATCTTTGCTTAGTTGTAGGTATATTTGTTCATTTGCACATTTGTTTCTTTGTTTATTAGTATCAAGTGTATCAGTTTAACATTATTATTTGTAATTTCAAGAATCTGCCTTCAGCAACACATTTCCAAATTATGTTCAATTCCTGCACGATTGTTGTGCAGGTACCAAAGAAACGTATACGATGTATTGTCTGTCCCGAAATCAGTACCATTCGGTATTTCCAGGGTTGGTAAGGTCACCACCCTAACAATAGCTGTACAGCTTGAACCCATTTCGGCTGGCTCATTTTTGTAGTAGGGATGACGATTTATATATTAAGAATTTTAGTAAATCGATATAGTATATCAATCAATCGAAAAGCATATTATAAAAATCATATAGAACAACAATCAAACGAGATAACATATTATCATAATCATATATAGTATATCAATCAAACGAAAAGCATATTATCATAATCATTTAGATAGAATATCAGCAATCGACATATAGAACATAATAATCAATAGATCATTAATCAACATAATCGATATCATCATAGAACATTATCAATCGACACAATTCAAACAATCAATATTTTACAAGTTATCCGTAACCCTATAGTGTGCACTTGTAGCAAGTTAAATATAGTTATTTTTATTTTTGTTTGTGTTTTTTTACCATCGAGTGCACTGGTCCTTCGATAAGTTTTTCTATGTGGTACAGCAGTACACCGACGATTGTAATATATTTTTTTACATCGTCACATCACGCAACAATATGTCATTATTTATTTATATCCTATCTTATTGTTGTCCCATTGTTCCGTCAATATAATAAATAAGTTTTGGTAAAATTTCAATATAACGTCAAAACTCCATTAGATCATGGTATTCTAATTTTATGCCAAATTTAAAGCGTTTTTAAATCTGCAATAGACAGATAGGTGAGGGAGATGAATGACACTCACAATCGGCTCTTTTATCATCTTTTTATTCTGCAACGTCAAAATCAATGATGTTATATGCGTTTGACGTCTATATGAAGGGTGACTTTGTCTGTGGCATCATAACTGATCAACTAATTAACCGATTTTAATACAGTTTATTTAATTTCGTAGCTTATATTTACGAGAGTGCTTTGATCAAAATCGATATAATATCATTTCCAACATTTAATGACGTCTATAAATCTCAATGGGTTTTAGATATAATAATTTTGGCTAGATATGACAAGATTAACAAGTTAAACAAAATAAATAATAAATAATAACAATTCGCATTATTTTGTTAGCTTACGAGTTTCGGAATCTTCTCAAATTTTTAATTTATTACAGAACAGTCAGAATTCCAATCTTTTATTTCTATTTCAATGATTAGCACCATCGTTCTGAACACGTACCGCTCAATTCCTGCATGGCAAATAATAAGTACAAAATTTTCATGAATTGTTTAAATTTACATCCAACAAGTGAAAAACGTTATAAACTGTCAAAGTTTTGATTAAAAATTCAAAAAGTTTACAGATACGTTTACATCAAGAAACTGCGATACATTCGTCGCAAACAGTGAATAGAGTTACACAAAATTCATAAGAAGATAACGACAGTTTGAAGTTTAGTTTGGAAACTGATCCCTTGGCAGCCATTATTATCAACAAAAGCAGAGTGGCATGCCATTTTATTTTGTTTCCTCTGCATTATTTATTCCTGCACTAAAATCGCAGAGAAATCCCTGCCACCAATTTGACAATATATCTTACACCCATTTGATTATAAAAGAAAAAAGAAATGAAAAATATAAGTACCTACTACCAAAATATCTTCCGCAAAAAAAAAAATCTAACTATTCTCATTTTCCTTTAAAACTCACTCCACTGTCTTCACTGTACACAAAAGTAGAGATGTATTACATATATTGATTGTGTTGAGTGTATATGCACCTACGTATGCATTACATATATTACTAATAGTCTTGTTTATGTGTAAATGGTTTAGTTTAGAATAAAGTTTAATCTAGATATTTCTCAAAATTCTATCTAAAACTTACATTCATCATTAAATGTATAGATTGTTGAGGCCCCTTTGTCGATACGTTAGTGCCCTTGTAATGATACGAATTTTCTCCGTAATTCCGTACGGCGATTTAGCAGGATCACACTGTGGAAAGAGAGGTTATATACTACCCCGTTACGTGTACAGTCTATTTCCCCTTGAATAAACCGTACTGTGAAAAGCCGTCCCAACCGCCGTAGATCATGCAGCTAACTGAGGGTCTGCATACGACAGGGGCGATTTGCCAGAAACAAACAAAGAAAAGGTTGCCGATGTATCAATTTCTTCTGGTACATTCTTCGATTAATGGATATCAGATTACCATTCCTTCACCACCGTCCTCACAATTTCTTAAGGAAGCCGAAAAGGACATTGCGGCTTTAAAATTCAATTCATTCGAACAGGCGAAAACTTTGAGGAAGTAAAGAAAATAGTGTTGGCCAATCGTCAAATTACCGTTAGAGAAGCTGCTAAGGACCTAAACATATTGATTGGCTCCTGTCATCGATTTTTACCAACGATTTGGGCATGAGAAGGGTCGCCGCGAAATTCGTACCAAAACTGCTCAATTTCGACCAAAACCAGAATCGCATTAACATTGAAGGAGCTGTAGGACTTTGTCCGCGACAACCCAAATTTGCTCCAGAGGGTCATAACTGGTGACCAATCATGGGTTTATGGTAATGACGTGGAAACCAAAGATCAATCATCCCAATGGAAGCTGCCGCACGAAACCAAGACCAAAAAAAGCGCGCTATGTTAGGTCGAATGTGAAGGTTTCGCTTACAGGTTTCTTCGATTGTAGGGTCACAGGGTAGAACGGTCAATAAGGAATATTATCTGCATGTTATGCGCAATTTGCGCGAACCAATCCGCCAGAAACGCCCGGATTTGTGGAAAAACGAGAATTAGCTTTTGCACCATGATAACGCCGCTGCTCACACATCGTTGCTTGTGTGCGAATTTTTGACCAAAAACAACACACTAATAATACCGAAGTCGCCGTATCCCCCCGATCTGGCCCCCTGTGGCTTTTTCTTGTTCACGAAACTGAAGAGGCCCATGAAAAGACGACGCTACGCTACGATTGAGGAGATAAAGACGGCATCGAAGGAGGAGCTGGACGAGATCACAAAAAGGAAGTGCTTCGAGGATTGGAAAACACGTTGGTACAATATCTGGTGATGATTAGTTTGAAGGGGATAAAATACACAAAATTCGCAATACTTTTTGAACAATCCTCGTATAGAAAATACTACAAACGACGCAGTAAACGCCATCTGTAGCACGATGCCACATTTTAGGATTACGTATATGTGTTCTGTCGGAGCTGCCTGCGACGCGCTGATGAGATTCAAAAAGATCGAAATCGCGATCCGCGTCTGGCAGTTTCGGCAGAATACAGACCACTTCGAATTATTTTAATCCTCGTATATATCCACTATATATAAATGCAAAGAAATTTGTAATTTTTTATATGCTTGGTTAACGTTTTGCTTCATCTACCTACATATGTTCTTATTTCTGGATTTCTTTCCCTTTTTCAAATCTCATTTCCGTTTAAAGCTCCCAAAATGTCTCCAATTGTTTGTAAGAAATATCTTATCAGCATCTTCAATAATTTAGGGCCATTACACAATCTGTTCTATTGAATTTTCGAGCCATTGCACTCGTCTGGATCGTCGCCAAAATACCTCCATTTAATTGCCAACATCCCGAGAACAATTACTTAGAAAGTAACGAAGACCTGTCTCATCAAGTTGGCGGCATCAGCCGACATAATGAATGGTTGCAATTAAAGTTAGCTGTGATGCAACCGAGTCCACATAGTTAACTCCGTTTTATCAGCGATATACTACGCATACATCCAAATTAGACCCGCATGATTACAACGAAATATAATATTATAACAATCAGAGTCCACTACACATGATTCTATTTTATGCTCTAAATATTTAGAACAATCAATCTTCATGCCTACTTTTAAAATGAATACCTGTATATAACTTTTGTAGCTCAAAGGTTTTTTTTGCTCTTACTAGGGAATAAAAAATGTGCTCACAAGGCACTAGAGATAAGACCGTTTGGATGAAGTTTCTAGCGGTATAAAAAAAAGAAGTAAATGATGTGAGCAAAGATCATTCCCTTGAGGGTTCATGGAATTTTTATAGTCTTCTCAAAATCAAGCTGGTAACACTCGAAAAAGCTCCATCAATTTTAAATTACACGTGTGGGACAAAAAAAACTTTCAAAATAATAGATCTAAATGGTGATAAGAAAAATTGATCTTGATCTTGTAGTTTTGGTCTTTGGTCTTGCGAAAATGCAATTTGTTCTTTTAACGTTGTCGGCTCGTATTACGTATGTACCTATGTAGACAGTCGATGTCATTAGAAGTAAGTCAATGTGTCACTGTTATAGGTCAGTGCAAAATAGTGCACTCTATCAGCGATTATTTAATTAACTGTTATCGCAACAGGTGTCTAAAGATTATTATGTGTGGTAACACAGTAGTAAGCTATTGATATATACTTTACACAATACAATCGTTACTGCTTACATTTTTCATCAATGTACGTGCTTAGTTATTATCGCAATTACATTGTACATTGGCAATTCACGCCCAGGGCCGGCTTTGGACTGCAACTTGTGTTTTTCTTTACTTATCATACGATTCCCTATTACATTTAGTTAACAGCCTCCAAAGTTTGCTGCTTATTTCAGCAACACGCTGTATATTGGTATTCCTGTTACCTGTACAAATATCCTTACAATTAAAAAAATTCATTCAGAAAACATCCTGTACGTGAGTTCAACAAGAGCTACATACATATCATATTATTGAAAACGGTTCCTATTTCACTTCATAAATTCAAATAGTAAATTAGATCAATAGATATATTTCAATGATTACATGGCTATCTAGTATGGTAATAAAAGAAGTAAATGTATGGTATTACAATATTGGTTGTACATTATTTAACATCCGAAGATAATGGAAATACAATAACCCAGTGTCATTATCCACAGAGTGAAAACAATACATGCGTACAAACTTTATTTAGTTATAAAACTTTTATTTGTATATTTTTTTAATCGTTTTATGTACCTAAACTCAATGTGTAGGTAAATTGCTCAATTAGATATCTTACCGTGAAATCACGACCAGTTTTTTCCCAAAATGTTGGTCTTAACGGAGCGAATGAAACACTTTATACAGACTTTATTTACAAATAAATTATTAACTATGAAATAACGGATAACAACAGGCACAATGAAGAAAATATGTATTAAAAACGCAAATTAACAAGAAGAAGGATAAAACGTAACCAACTCTAAATTGTGACAAAATCAAAAATTGTTCTGGTGCTACCACCAATACCTGGTATGCAACAAAAGAATACGAACCAGAGGCCAACAGAGAAAAACTCAACACGGTATGAGTCTGCCTCGAACTATGAAATTCCTGTAACCTGCATACAACTGAAGAGCATCGATAATAAAATTAACAAAGGTGGTTGCCATCGAAGACCTTCGCAAAACCTGACCATTGGGACCAAATCGGCCTATTATTGTTTGCAAAAGAACATTCAAGAGATATTTGACTAAACTTCATTTACTTTCTCTAGCGATGTGCCCTTTCCAATGTCTTGGATGCGCGCTAGCAATATCGTAGGTAGGGAGAAAAAAGCTCATTATACTCTCGACTATTGTTCATTAAACATACTTTTTCATACAGTACCTGCCAAAAGTTTTGTTCAATCATGAATAGTAGTGCGAGTCGAAAACAAGCGTTAAAGCCTTTAATATGTCTTCAAATATAAATAAACATCTCGTTGATATTTTCAGTAGTAAATGGTACCAACAACAGCACATTTGAGCAATGTAATTGTAGTGGATAAAATGGTCAATTTTTCCGTGCAGTACTGTACGGATTATACGCTCCTCACCGGTTAAGAGTTTGGCCGAGAGTTGTCTCCTTTCTTTTCTGGCCTAGTGCTGTTCTTTTCTATTTTGCGCCGATCAAATTGAAGGTCACATCGCTACAGAAAATAAACGAAGTGTACCAGAGATTAGACAATTTAACTGCAAACTGTCCATGGAACATATGATGCTAATGCCACATTTTATTAAAATTCTGTTTTTCTTTTTATGATCCAACACATCATCTGCAAAGGATTAATAGACACTCTGTATATTCCACGATCTTCCCTTTTGTTTTTGAGTTGCTAAGTTTACAAATTTTTACAATCGAAGGAGTGACAACTATGAATATGGAGATAGAGTAATAACTTCCTTCCCAAGGTCACTCTGCCTATCTTGCGTCCATATTATGGTCGTTAATATGTTAATTAAAACTAATAACAAATAATTTACCGGGTATAAATTATAAATTATTACCCGATCAGGCATGTAAATTATCCTATAAAAGGCCAATTTCGCTAGCAGACGTTCATGTCTGTATCCGTATTGATTTTCCACTTCAATGGCGTTATTTGCTCAATTTGCAATTTACTCAGTTGTTTAATAGTAAGAGAGGTAATCGCCAAATGGGAAATGACGTAATATCGATTTTGGGAAGAGATAAAAACTTATTGTAGATAACATTACCATCATTGGTGTGTTTTCAAAAGTAGAAATTCCATTTATAACATGCATACATGTTTACGTATAATGTATACAGAATGTTATAATGTTGGGAGCAATCAAACGAAGACCATCCATTAAATGAGTTGGAAATCTTCAAAGGAAGGGTGAAAAATACAAATATGCCCTACACGCAAGGAAAATATATATAATAATATTATAAGATGCCTCATTTTTAAATATAAATTTGTATATTGCAAGGAAAACCTTAGAAAAGATGCAAAGAAAAAACATTGCAGTAATACTAAACTGTATAAGAAATTTCACAATGAGTAATCATGACAATGGCCTTTTTTTGTAACCATTTCTTTTGATAGGATTCAGTTACAGCTACATTCCCCAATTCCCACTTGAATATTAATGATATAAATGAAGTAAGGATACCGTGGATAGAGAAGGTTAGAAATGAAGAGATATTTGAATAAATAGGAGAACAGAGGACTTTATGGAAGTCAATAAGAAATAGGCGAGATATGTTAGTAGGACACCTTCTCAGGCATGAAGGTCTATCAAAGACATATTAGAGGCAGAAACGGGAGTTAGGAGGGGTAGAGGTAGACCTAAATTAGATTACTATTCGCAAATAGTTAAGGATGTGGGCTGTTTTAGTTTGAGGGAAATGCAGATTAGCACAGGACAGGAAAGAGAGGAGGTGCGTGTCCAACCAGTCTTAGGACTGACGACCTTATGATGATGAATTGAAGGAAGCAATAGATAAATCAAATTTTGTTTGCAATAATAAAAAAACTTAACGATCTCTCTTGAAGATTGTACAGATAAAGGACGGCCAAAAACTGCTAAACAATCCAGATGATATACAATAGGATTTTAGATGATCAGCGATCACGGCGATACAACATATAGTAATAGCTGAGACAGTGGGTATATTAGAATAAAATATAAAAAAGTAATGATGTTCTGGGCATTATGAACGTGGCCTTGTGATTCTCCTCGTCAGGTGTTTATACCTACATCAGTTGAAGTTGTCCTTCCGTTTCGCTGCAATATTAGAAACAGCCTCATGGATTATTGCTAGGCCGTAGTCTTTCCAGTAAAAATGGTAGTCTTTTTCAAGTATACATAGGTACATATATGTATGTCCAACATTTTGAAATACTACAGTTAACAGTTAATATCAGTAGATCAGTAGAAGCAAGGATATTGGTCAATTCAAGATTTTAAATAAGGATGCTGGCATATTTAGGATTATAAATCCCGATCTTGAAAGGACTAAGATTTTGAATGAAGACATTGGAAGGTTGAGGCTTTTAAATGAGGATATAAGAATTTTCCAGATTTTGGAGGAAAATATTAATAAATAATAGAATAAAAATAGAAAATTGAAATTTTGAATTAGTCTACTGAAAGGCTATTGGATGAGTTAAGATTTTAAATGCAGTACAAACTGTTGGAACATTCCAAGGTATGTACCAGGTTTATAAGATAACAGCTGTACTTACATGAGTTTATCAGATTCTCCAGAATGGCACTTCAGAAATGGGATGTACTCTTTGAAGAGTCTCAAGACAAAGTATATCGAACAAAAAGAGGACTATAAACTACAGAAAAATTTAATCCATTTATTTCTAAATAAAAAGACGACACTGCTACACCGAAAACAAAACCTAAAGCTTCTACTTGTACGACGGGTGAGTTGGTCATCCAATACCTAATATTTTCTTTAGTTTTTGCGTGTTTTTTTTTTCGCTTTCTCGTGATGTGTTGCGAGCGAACTGTTGATTACTTCTTTCAATGTTGCTGACACCGCTCGTCAATCTAGAATTGGTGTTTTTCATTTCTCTGCCGGTATATTGAAAGCCTTTATTTGCCAAAGTGGATTGCTTTTTAGAGCTTCCGCCACTTCATTAGACAAGTGAGCGACTTCCCAGAGAAAGGTCAACATAAGATACGTACGTTTCTAAAGCGACGTTTAAATCCCTCCACATAATTGACTTCCCACACGATCAGTTGCGTGCCATCAAGGCACAAACGTATAGAAAACTTCTTTCATTCTAAATACAAGTTACGTAGTAATAATGTAACTGTATAATTCGTCCAAATGGGACCGTATTGCCGAAGATGCATAGTATCTATATTTTAACCATAATACACCACATCATATCCACGACCCTACAATCGAATATTGAATGGACTTTTTAATAGTCAAGTATATCCATAATTTTTTATTATAAATATAGAATCTTAAATTACATATGACGAGTATAATCCGTCCAAATTTGAAAGAAATGCCACCTCTGATGATGGTGCACTTATATCTTAATCATGGTGACCCCCAAATTATAACCTAATGACTCCTTTTAGCGTGCACTCAGCCACAGCTACTATCACATCCTGTCGATGACCCTTCGACCGAATATTACCATTAAAACACGTCCAGCATGCCAAAAGATTGACGATCTTTATTTAAAATGTTCAATTAAACGACAATATATCACGCATAACGAAGATAGGCCTAAGGCAAAGTTACATCCTTTAACTGGGTGGTTTATGGTCAGCTAATTCCAGGAAATCGAACTTTTGGGAGGAGACAGCTACGCAGATTATCTTTAGGTACAAACCTACACTCACGCAGAGTCATAATTAGGCAAAATATAGTGATAATAATTACATACGATGATGATAATAATCTACTGAAATACACCTACTAAAAAAAGAATATCCATAAATGATCCACATTGAACAAAAAAGTAGTGGTAGAATGACAAATGTGGAAAAAAGGTACTGGCAGCAGAATTATATTAATAAATAATTAATCAAGCTTGTAAAATACTTCAGACACGAAGGATACCTGTAAGCAGATAGACATTGTCTTCTAATAGTCTATTATTAGCTTCTTCTGAGTTTCACGAAAAAGTAAGTACTAAACTCCCGTAAATGGGATAATGAAACCTAATGGGAATATTAACAAACGAAATTTGTCTCTTTAAGTAACAGTTTGCTTAAAAGTATAACATTTCCTTCGTTTTTCCGTAAAGTATTCTATCAGATTATTTTTGGGCTAAAAGTATTTAAATAAAACTATGAATAGGTCACTATCTACATGTCCACAAACTCCCACTGAACCAAAAAAAATACTTTTGGGTGTTTCATTCCTACCAGCCACTAATGCTGGTGGCTGGGCAGTCCCTCTGGACTACGCTGGAAGGTAGAGCGGAAGGCCCTCTTTCAGGAATCGTGGAAATGGGTGGATGGTGGTTCGGGTGAGAAAGATGAGACTTACGAAATGGAGAATGAAAGATTATCTATGGAATGCTACTGCCCCAGCATTTGCCTAGGTGATCCAAGGAAGCCATTGAAAAACTTGGACCAAGGCAGACAGACCCGGAATCGAACCGGCGTCCTCCCGAATACTAAGCAATGGTCAAAACCTCTAGGCCATGCCGCTTGGTCCACTGCACCACTGAAAATGCTCAGGACTTTAATAATGAAGCACACTGGATAAATAATTAATTACAAAAGGTATGACTCTCCAATTTATCTACGTATAACTGACTCAACAGTTTTGCAATATATAGTTACCAACGCCGTGGAAGTCAGGTCCTCTAAAGGCATAAATTGGCATCAATCTCGGATCAAAGAATTACTCTGATTTTATGTTTCCGTTTAATTTCATTTTAATACCTAATAATTATTAGATAATAATAAAACATCAGCACTTTATGTATTTTTTACAAGCAGAACTAACTGTGGCTTTTATAGACATAACGTAAAATTACATAATAGTTCAATTTCATCCACTTCTGCTTGCAATTATATTGAAAGAAACTTACCCAGTAATAGCAAAAGCAATTTCATATTCCATTGTAAAAGTATGACAAAGAATGGGTCTAATTATGCCGACTTGTTTCGCTCAAAATTCTCATCAACGTCAAATGTAAAATTCAATTTGAAAAGTTCCACGGGTTTTGCAGTAGCAACAGAATAACAAACACGCTACGTATGTATGTACATTTAGAATGGTATCTGCCTATCAACTGTTTACTACAGTTATTCCTTTCACAGGTTTGAATAAAAAATTAATGACCCATGAACACGTTGCATTCAGTTATATTTTAATGGGACTCGTTATGTAACAACCGGTCTCTCTTCAATTGATATGCAATGTTTCAAGTGAAGGTGCAAATACCGATTCAGTCATCAATTTAAATGGAGTCTTCATATAATTTTGATGATATATGAAAACGAAATCAAATATAAGTAGACTTGCAGAGGACATCAAATTGAAAGATTTTAATTAACAGATTTTTATAACTTTTAATGTGGCCATTAAGTCACTTCCAACAAGCACTGAAAAGTAATCGCCATGAAACCTGCTTTGTATTTTTAAATAGAAGAACGAATTGCTAAATTCAAAAATCCAAGAAGAATCTTTATCAAGAACTGTTCAAAACCAATGATATTTGAAAAGCTCATCATTTGTAAGTGAAAGTGGAAAGGTGAGAATGAGGATTTGGGCAGACATGTAGGAACCTAAGGGGTTAGTAGATTTTTTTTCTGGGTTTAAGATAATGTCAAACAAACGTTCTAAAGAAGCTACAGTTGTAGAAGAAACAGTAACGCCCTTTTCGCATTACCCCTACAACTGCTGTAGAAAGAAAACAGTGTTGTGAGCCCTTATTTTCTGGTTAAAATTCTTCATATGATCTGCCTAATTATTGCAGGTGTAATTATATAGATATGTAAAATACAGTTTATTCAATTAAAAACCAATTCTGAATCACATTCATCTAAAGCACCTGGATGTTCCTAAAAATTAACCGAATTCCCTCAGTGAGACTTACAGTGTCAGACATCTTTTTCTGTTCTCGCTTTCGTTTGAACAGGTAAGAGGAGAATCCCAACTCTTCGTAGGGATGCACATTCTGGATGACGCCACGCATTCCAAGCTAGCGAATCGCGTTGCATTTCGCATGTCCCTTTTCAGCGCCGACGAACTCATATCATAACCTAAAACGCGTTTTCTCGACCCGAAACCGTTTGTCACACAATTCTGTTAATTCGAACACGTGGTCCCAATAACGTTGCACAGAGGAAACGTAACCATCACTTGCGCCGCTCCGACTACTAGTAGTTCTCGCCGCAAGAGTAAAAAATAAAACGATAAGACTAACGATTCATTTGTACAGTATACATAACACAAAACGGGACGTACGCGTCGCCAACAGACACACTGAAAGACTCGTGAACCGTCGCGTCGTCGTGTATAGAATTAGGTCCATGTTGAAGCCGCTAGAGAACGGCACCAATCAAACAGAGGGCAGAAATGCGGCGCGATCCATGCTTGCCTCAACAACCGTTGCGCCGCGGCGCCGGTCGATGACCGTGTTCGTGTCGAGCCAGGCTGTGGTCGCAATAGCAGGAAGACACAGCTGTCTCTTGGCGGTTGGTGAAACGCAAGAAGTGGTCAACATGGACCACTAATAGGTTACAGCTAAGCAGAAGACAGCTGATCCTTAATATTGAAAGAGAATCTTATCCATCAGTGTTTCTGTTCATTTGAGGACTCTAACATTGAAATATTGGGATTTGAAATGGATACCAGAATTTTAAAGGACGGCATTGGAAGAATCAGGAATTTGTAATGACAGCATTGGAAGATCCAGGATTTCAAGCGAAGATACTGGAAAGTTGATGCTTTTAAATGAGGATATAAGAATATTCCAGATATCAGATGAATATTGGATGATACAAGATTGCGAATGAGAAAATTGCAATTCTGAATGAGAGTAATGAAAGATACAGGATATTGGATGATTCAAAGTTTTAAATGAGGATATTAAAAGATTCGGGATTATAAATCCCTACCTTGGAAGGTGCAGAACTCTAAATAAAGATATTGAAAAATTGAGGCTTTGAAATGAGAATAGAAGAACATTCCAAATTTTAAATGAGAATATTGGAAGGTACAAGACTGCGAATGAGTAAACTGAAAGAATGAGAATTTTTAATGAGATTACTGACGGATTTTCCGCAAGGATATTAGACGATTCAAGATTTTAAGTGAGGATGTTGACAGATTCACTTAATGAGGATATAATAATATTCCAGACTTTAGATGAGAATATTGGATGGTACAAGACTGCGAATGAGAAAACTGAAAACTGATTAGTGTACTGAAGGACAGTATTTTAAGCAAGGAGACTGGACGATTGAAGATTTGAAATGAGAATGTTGACAGATTTGGGATTATAAATCTCAATCTTGGAAGGAGTAGAATTCTGAATAAAGATATTGGAAGGTTGAGGCTTTTAAATAAAGATATATAAAGACTTTTAAATGAGGATATAAGAATATTCCAAATTTTGGGTGAGAATATTGGAAGATATAAGAATGTGAATAAAAAAATTGAAAGGATTAAGATTTTGAATTAGAGTATTGATAGATACAACATTTAAAGTATCGAGTTTGGAATATACAAGATTTTAAATCAGGATATTGGAAGATTCAGTCTTATAAATCACAATGTTGGAAGGTTATTATTTTAAATGATGATGTTGCGTGGTAATATTGTTATAGGAGGATATTGGATGACACAGGATTGCTAATAAAGTTAGTGGCGGATTAAAACCTAAAGCATGTGTCGTAAGAACTCTACCTTTAACCCTTCTGTTTCGTCATGATCTTTCAGAAAATTGCATTCCTTCTTCATTTATGGAAATATATATTCTTTATTCCAACAGCACCACAAGATGATTAAAAGATTTTTCGAAGATCTCACATTTCAATTTTTCTTTACAAGCAAATATTTAAATGAGTGTGTCCATAATTATTTGTCCAATGAGAAACAGAATCCAGAACTGTTTTGTCTTTGCACGTCCATATGAAAAAACCAAATTCATTTGTAGATTTACAAGATTGTCTTAAACTGTTACTGTTACTAAATAAAATAATAAAGATTAATACCGAACACCATGAAATTGAAATTGTACCAGGCGCCTTCACCAGATTTTAAGTATTCATATTGATTGATGTACGAATTAAGATTGATATTTTTCAAATTATTTCGTTTTTATCTCATGATAATTACCTACCTAGTACCTACAAATTTGAACGCCGAATTCACTGTTTTTAATGAGTTTCTTATTGTTAAATTCATTTACAACAATATCGTTTACCGCTACTGCGGCCTCATTAGGTGTTGATTCAGATTCTTTTAAAGTTCAAATGTACTTTTTGTGAACCTTATCACCGTGTTTCTCATAATTTGGGAGTTCAGAACTTAGTTGTGTAATTTAAAACGAATCTCTTTATTCACATTTTATTTTACGAAAATAACAGCCTAATAGATAAGTACAATTTTCACATTCCATTTCTGAACGAAAGTTTCAAATTTATGAGCCGTTTCCGGTGAAGTTCGCTCCCAGCTCGTTGATGTAATTCCTCATGTGTTCATAAATTCCAATTTGGTAAATTCGAAAGCATGACGCACGTAAGTAGGTCAAAGGACCGACCAACTTATAATAAATCTAATAAGTACGTAAGCCAGTGGTAATCCATTTTAACTTTGAAAGGATTGTATTATAAATAAAGGAATGCCCAAATTAGAAACAAGATCTTCGAATTTACGATTACTGTCTTAAATGAGGATATATGAATATTCCAGATTTTAAATGAGTATATTGGAAGGTACGAGACTGCGAATGAGAAAATTGTGAAAGAATCAGGATTTTGAATAAGTGTACTGAAAGACATAGGANAAGTTAGTGGCGGATTAAAACCTAAAGCATGTGTCGTAAGAACTCTACCTTTAACCCTTCTGTTTCGTCATGATCTTTCAGAAAATTGCATTCCTTCTTCATTTATGGAAATATATATTCTTTATTCCAACAGCACCACAAGATGATTAAAAGATTTTTCGAAGATCTCACATTTCAATTTTTCTTTACAAGCAAATATTTAAATGAGTGTGTCCATAATTATTTGTCCAATGAGAAACAGAATCCAGAACTGTTTTGTCTTTGCACGTCCATATGAAAAAACCAAATTCATTTGTAGATTTACAAGATTGTCTTAAACTGTTACTGTTACTGAATAAAATAATAAAGATTAATACCGAACACCATGAAATTGAAATTGTACCAGGCGCCTTCACCAGATTTTAAGTATTCATATTGATTGATGTACGAATTAAGATTGATATTTTTCAAATTATTTCGTTTTTATCTCATGATAATTACCTACCTAGTACCTACAAATTTGAACGCCGAATTCACTGTTTTTAATGAGTTTCTTATTGTTAAATTCATTTACAACAATATCGTTTACCGCTACTGCGGCCTCATTAGGTGTTGATTCAGATTCTTTTAAAGTTCAAATGTACTTTTTGTGAACCTTATCACCGTGTTTCTCATAATTTGGGAGTTCAGAACTTAGTTGTGTAATTTAAAACGAATCTCTTTATTCACATTTTATTTTACGAAAATAACAGCCTAATAGATAAGTACAATTTTCACATTCCATTTCTGAACGAAAGTTTCAAATTTATGAGCCGTTTCCGGTGAAGTTCGCTCCCAGCTCGTTGATGTAATTCCTCATGTGTTCATAAATTCCAATTTGGTAAATTCGAAAGCATGACGCACGTAAGTAGGTCAAAGGACCGACCAACTTATAATAAATCTAATAAGTACGTAAGCCAGTGGTAATCCATTTTAACTTTGAAAGGATTGTATTATAAATAAAGGAATGCCCAAATTAGAAACAAGATCTTCGAATTTACGATTACTGTCTTAAATGAGGATATATGAATATTCCAGATTTTAAATGAGTGTATTGGAAGATACGAGACTGCGAATGAGAAAATTGTGAAAGAATCAGGATTTTGAATAAGTGTACTGAAAGTCATAGGATTTTAAGCAAGAATATTGGACGACTCAAGATTTTAAATGAGGATGTTGACGGATTGGGGATTATTAATTCCGATCTTGAGAGGACTAAGATTCTGAATAAAGATATTGGAAGGTTGAAGCTTTTAAATGAGGATATATGAATATTCCAGATTTTAAATGAGTATATTGGAAAATACAAGACTGCGAATGAGAAAATTGTCAAAGAATCAGGATTTTAAATAAATGTACTGAAAGTCATAGGATTTTAAGCAAGGATATTGGTCAATTCAAGATTTTAAATGAGGATGTTGGCAAATTTAGGATTATAAATCCCGATCTTGAAAGGACTAGGATTTTGAATGAAGATATTGGAAGTTTGAGGCTTTTAAATGAGTCAAAGGATCGATCAATTTATAATAAGTACGTAAGCCAATGGTAATCCATTTTGATACTGAAAGGATTGTATAATAACTAAAGGAATGTCCAAATTAGAAACAAGATCTGCGAATTTACGATTACTGTTTTAGGATTACAATGAACAATTACTTATCCACAAGTTCAGTAACTCGTTTATGGTTTATCACAGGTTTCTTAAATCCAAATATTACAGCTTTTAATACCATTGGTCTATTAAGTATAGCCATACAGCCCCATGTACCGTATAGGCATGTACCTATTCACAAATGAATTTTCAGAATAATATTTCATATGTACCTATTAGTTACATAAATCCGAAACTACGACAGACACTTTTCATAAATATACTTTTTATAGCGTACTAATAAGGTAGCATTTCGGTCATATATTGATCAATTGCAGAAAGTTATGTACAAGGGTTTAATTCACACAACAAAATCCAGACGATTCGCGAACATATTGCTTAAAAAGTAGTGTGTGTTCAATCAAGGAAAGCACACGAAATTAAAATAAATTCTGTCAATCGCGTGTTGTCATTGTAAAATATCCAGGACTTAATAACCACAGTGTATCATCCACAATAAATTGTTTAACAGACTGCCGAAGAGTTTGCTTATCTAGGTTGCGAAAAAAAAACTATTGAGACTGCTTTCCTAAATTAACTCAGTAGGTACATATTTTACTTTTCTTAAAAACATTAATACATTGTATTTACAAATTATTAAAAACAGTGTGCAGTGATTAGCACGTTTTGATTGGTTTTTGTTTTAAAGTTTATTTTATAGAATCATCGATTTCGTTTCCTTCATGTTATCATCAAAAAACTATTTCGGTTTTGCGATATCTTCGTTTATCAATATTAGATTTAAGCAATATGTTTCAGCATCGTCCAAATTTAGATGTTGAGCACCGTAAGCACATACAACAAACGCCACAGGGTATGCTTCATTAAGGGTGCAACATGTAAATACTACTCAAATTGATGTACAGGTTGTTAGGAAGTATTACGGTAATATAGAGGCGAAGGAATCTGAATGTACAAAGGCTGTATACATGGTCGCGTGCTTTACACATTTATATTCTGAAATGTGCTAATAAGTAAAATGGAATGTCAAAAGTTTACTGCTTGGGGTTTTGCATATATACCTGTAATGTCAAACATCTCGAAAGAGTTGTTTTGTTTGCGTGGAATTAGACGTGTATTTCGGACCTAAAATCAAATAAAATATTGCGTTAAATGAAGTTTATGCACTAGTATATGGTTCACTGCAAATATTTCTTAACTAGTAAGCTTGGGACGTATAACATTCTATATTTCAGAAAGTAGAAAAGAAATACTGTGTTAAAGGAATAAATGAACAAAAAGGGACTCACTCTACCTGAGTATTTTTTGGTTTATTTATTCTAGGTGATGCTTTATTTATATTGAATGTCCAGAAACTACCCCCTAGCAGACTATCACCAAGAGAATAGGACAGGGCACTGACACGTGTCCTACAAATACTGAAACTGTCTTTATTTTAGAAGAAATTGCATTTTAAGTCAGTTATTTTAAGTTTTTACCACTATCATAACCCAGAACAGTGAGATTTTTTTGGTTCAAGGAAAAACTTCAATCTACAGTACCTAAATGCAAATGTTTCTTTATTTTGATGAGAAAATACTTCATAAACAAATAATAGGTTCATCTATTACATAATTGTTTTGTTTTCTACTGACAACCTTAGTCTTGGTGTTGATTTTACAATCGCAACAGCGTTTTGCTCCTGATTATGGTTTTGGCGTTGCAAAATGTTGAAGACCAAGACTAAAACTGAATAAGAAAAAAGAAATTAACCCAAATGAAAGATATGCCCTCTCAGGAAAATTTTTTGTGATACATTGGAGAAAGTTTCTCTTTCTTCACTTATTTGATTGCCACAACCTCTCATTCTCTACCATACTAAGACCAAGGCTGCTTTTGCCCATAATTACATTTTTCTCAGTAACATACGCTACGAATTAATCATTAACTGTTAATTATTTATCTATCAAAGGTTTTATGATCACCTTGTCAGCACCCTTTCTATTTTTAGTTAAGGATGTGGGTTGTTCTAGTTTTAGGGAAATGCTAAGTTTAGCTAAGGATAGGAAAGAGTGGAGGTACGTGTCCAACTAGTCTCAGGACTGACGACCCTATGATGATGATGATGAAACCATAACTGCCCACATCTCTATTTGCGACCAACTTTACTCCTATTTCTATTCCTAGTACGTCCCTAACTAACCATTTATCTTTCAGATGGTACCCTCTACTATCTTACTTCTCCTTGTTCTTATTGCTTTTCATAGCGTTCTCTTTTCTTTTACTTTTTCAAATAACTCCTCATTTTCAAAATTTTCTGTCACTGTAACGAAATATTTCAAGGGCTTGTAACTTTCGTTCCTATACAGAGTTGATCTCCAAAAATTTCCTTTTAATAATTTACCAATTAGCCATTCGCGAGCATAAAAACAATTTAATTTTGTTAAAGGCGATTCGACCCTGCACTATACTTTATGTACATTAGCTTGTACCTAATAGTAAGGTACAGTATCCAAGGTTATTACTATCCAAGGATCTTATGCCCAATTGTACTCTTCAAAGTTTTTAATGAGAAAACAAAGTAGATGCAGTTGTGGTTTCCTTTTAATTAAATTTTAGTCAAGAAAGGAGAATTTTTTCTTTCATTTGTCAAGTAAGCGTGTTGCATTTCACCACCGGAAAGGTAAATTGGACAAAGATCTAACGAGGCAGAAACGACTTCGGTGCACTACAGTTCACTTATAGAAGATTTGACTGAGCACCTTTTGTTTTGCTTAATTGTCCCCTTGCCGAGTCGTAATTAACCTTTTGCCTTTGTCTGAAAGCCTTACAGTTCCTTGGAATGAAAAGTGAAAAGGAACAGTTGTAGGTACACCTTTCAAACAGTAATTCAGTTATTTCGGATCGAATTGAGTAACCATCCGTTTAATTAAACGTTAGGCAAGTCGCTTAGTCTCTAGTTTGCCACTAATTAGATACCTGCTCTGTTGACGAAGACAATTTGCTTAACAAGTATTGACCTGCTCTTGGAGAATGTACGAGAAGTGTTCTGTAAAGATTTTGCCAGGTACAGAAGAATAAATTTCAAGGAATTTAGTGTTTAAAATTAATAATCATAGTTGTTGTATCACAATTATTCATGACATGTACCCAAATCTTGATATGCGTGTAATAATGAATTCTTGATCTTGGTTTTCGTCTTAGTATTTGTATTGACCTTGGTTTTCATATTGGTATCGCCATTGATCTGTGTTTTCTATTAGTGTTGGTCATAGTCATTCGCATTAGTGCAGCCTATCATGCACTGGAAGCATTTTATCCAACTTTTGATTCTGTTAACAATTTTGTGATAAACTTCTTCAAAGATCCTTCCATCTCCGATGTTAGATATGGACTAGAATGGTTTAGACCATTGCTTAGCATTCGGGAGGACGCCGGTTCGATTCCGGGTCCATCTGCCTTGGTCCAAAGTTTTTCTGTGGTTTCCTTGGATCACTTCAGCAAATGCTGGGGCAGTAATATTCCACAGCTAATCTTGTATTCTCTTCTGTCTACATTTCCTCCGTCTCATCTTTCTCACCCGAGCCACCATCCACCCATTCCCACGATTCCTGAAAGCAGGCTGAAGAGGGCTTTCCGTTCTACCTTCCGGCGTAGTCCGGAGGGACTGTTCGCCCACCAGCATTAGTGACTGGTGGGGATGAAACACTCAAAAGTTGTTTTTTTTTTACTAGAAGCAATTCCAACCGACGACGACCTTTAGACTCGAATCATGACAGCATCATTTTATTATATACGTTTTTTCGTTTAAACTTAAATAACTAATAAATAATTAAATAAAATAATTCGAAGTGGTCTGTATTCTGTCGAAACTGCCAACGCGGATCGCGATTTCGATCTTTTTGGATCTAATCAGCGCGTCGCAGGCAACTCCGACAGAAGACAGACCAACTTTTACCTGCTGCCTTAACAGCGCGTTTTAGAAAATACGACAAATGGCGCTGTAAACGCCATCTGCAGTACAGTGCTACATTTTAGGATTACGTATNTAGTAGTGCGAGTCGAAAACAAGCGTTAATGCCTTTAATATGTCTTCAAATATAAATAAACATCTCGTTGATATTTTCAGTAGTAAATGGTACCAACAACAGCACATTTGAGCAATGTAATTGTAGTGGATAAAATGGTCAATTTTTCCGTGCAGTACTGTACGGATTATACGCTCCTCACCGGTTAAAAGTTTGGCCGAGAGTTGTCTCCTTTCTTTTCTGGCCTAGTGCTGTTCTTTTCTACTTTGCGCCGGTCAAATTGAAGGTCACATCGCTACCGAAACTAAACGAAGTACACCTTGAATTCATTTAAGATTATAGAAATTTCCAATATAATGATAAGCAAATCTATCTCGAACGACAAAAAAAAATCGGTTGTCTGTAAAGTCGGTTTACTGACGATAGTTTAACGTAAATACTGATGGAATAGTTTCATTTTTCAATGGAAAATTTTAATTTTATTTGTTTGATAGATATTTTGTATGGATATAGAGAAGGAGGTAAATGGAAATGTATTAATGTATAGCAGCTGTCCACGCGGACACATCGCTCACTTAAGTAGGAGAGAGACAGATGTCGAACGCTGCCGAACGCGGGGGCCGATTGTGCCTCTTTGTCGCTCGTTCCGCGCTCTCGCTTGCACTTCAAGCCTTAAATGGAACGCCTCAGAGCGAGGTAACGCCGCATGAGTCATGTTTTTTCGTGCGTGCATCGAATTACAAGACGTTGTCACGTCAAAAAACTATTAAAATTAAACTGAAACAAGATGCAGCAAGGGTAAGATATCAGTACCAACACATCTTATTTTGCAGTTTTCTTCCAAAGTAAGTAGAAGAATGTGAATATTATCTCAAAGTCTCAAAAAGTCTTCAACTCCTTCACTTTCACACTCACTCCATTTTTCTACTACTGTAGTAGGTAGTAATATCTCTGCAAATGAACCGATTACTTACACAGTGATGGCAACAGGCGGAAACATCTAGTCTCTTTTGATGTCCAACTAATTAGATTTCCTGGGGCTACGCCGGAATAATTATCGGCGTTATGTAAGTGAATACAAACACCATACTGTTTGAACTACCTTCGTAACGCTTCGTTTCTATCAGAGAATAACTGATTTGTTACGGGTTAGCCTATCAGTAATTGGTAAATGGCCAACATATTAGATCATATTTCACTTTTATTAAGCTTTTTGATTAATTTATTGGTAATGGTATCAAGGAAATTAAATTTCCAGTAAAAAAATAATTCATTCGTTTTGATCTTATCAAAATCCAAATTAATAAGAATGTCCCATTTATTTTGCAGTAAATGAAATTCGTTAAAGATGATCTCATTTCTGAGAGAGGCTACTTATCCATCTTCTTATATGTAGGATACCAAAATAAATAAGTAAAAATATGTGACTACATTTTAAAAATTTTTTCGTTTTACCCAAAAATAAATGTATCAGCCATACAATAAATAGGTAAGTATACTTCATTCACTTTCTGTAGCGATGTGCCCTTTTTAATATCTTGGATGCGCGCTGGCAAAATCGTAAGTAGGAAGAAAAAAGCTCATTATACTCTCGACTCTTNACTTTTACCTGCTGCCTTAACAGCGCGTTTTAGAAAATACGACAAATGGCGCTGTAAACGCCATCTGCAGTACAGTGCTACATTTTAGGATTACGTATGCTGTTGTTGTTGAGGTGAGCTACGCCGGGATTCGTTTCAGCAAGTAGATATCCATATATTTAAATGGACCTTGCTGAAGCATACGTAATCCTAAAATGTAGCACTGTTTACAGCGCCATTTGTCGTATTTTCCAATAAATAATTAATTAATACGAATCGTTTGAGTCGTTTTCCTAACAAAAATTTTTACTCGATATATTATAGCACTTGACCCTTGATTTATTAAAGGCAACTACTACGGTGCATTATGCCCTGGCTGATGTATTATACATCGAGATCTGAAACAGTTGCGAAGATTACTGCCATAAATTCACCAGCTAAACGTTTCCTGTGTCTTTCGGTCATTGTGGAAGCATCAATAAACACGACAAAAAATAGAAAGAGCATCACGGTGTACGTTTTTCTATTGTTTTTCTGTTCTTTATTCTCTAATGACACTTGATGGAGAAAAGCGTAGAGCGTAAATTAAAATGTCGATGTTGTACTGGGAGAGGAGAGCACTCTAATAAGCGTATTATTCACGGTTATTTGGAAATGACGTCACAACAACGGATAAGAGTTAAAGTGTTCTCAAAATGTTTTGATATAATTCATCGAGAACGGTTAGAATTGGGTAGAATCGTCAAAACGGATACCAAAAATAGACTTTTGCGAACTTGCGTTAGCTAAGAATATGCTTAGGAGGAAGTGTGATGTCTATTTTCATCAAAAGTTCCTTAGAAATGTCCGTTATACTTCAGTAAATGATGTGTACGTACGATACACATGTACAATAGGGTTTCGAATTATCCATTACCACACAATACTAAGTAATATTATAAATGCGAATGTGAGTTTGTTTGTTCGCTTGTTTGTTGGTTTGTTTGCTACCATTTCACAATTAAACTAGATTTAATTAGAACAAAACTACAACCTCTTCGTATTAAATAGTCCTTATTCATCACTAACCAAGTACGATTTCAAAATTTTTATCTAACGTTCACTAATAGGATTTGTATTTAAACTAAAATAGGTATTATTAGGGTTAAATCAAACATTAGTAGTTTGTTTGTTCGCTTGTTTGTTGGTTTGTTTGCTACCATTTCAAAATTTAACTAAACCGATCATTATGAAATTTTATATACACATTTTCATACTTATACACTCCTTGATCTTGTGCATGTTTAATTTATGCTCCTTGAGCTTGCGCTTGACTTATACTCCTTGATCTTGCGCATCTTTAATTTATGCTCCTTGAACTTGCGCTCCTATGACTTATACTCCTTGATCTTGTGCATGTTTAATTTATGCTCCTTGAACTTGCGCTCCTATGACTTATACTCCTTGATCTTGTGCATGTTTAATTTCTGCTNCTTTTAAATGAGGATATAAGAATATTCCAAATTTTGGGTGAGAATATTGGAAGATATAAGAATGTGAATAAAAAAATTGAAAGGATTAAGATTTTGAATTAGAGTATTGATAGATACAACATTTAAAGTATCGAGTTTGGAATATACAAGATTTTAAATCAGGATATTGGAAGATTCAGTCTTATAAATCACAATGTTGGAAGGTTATTATTTTAAATGATGATGTTGCGTGGTAATATTGTTATAGGAGGATATTGGATGACACAGGATTGCTAATAAAGTTAGTGGCGGATTAAAACCTAAAGCATGTGTCGTAAGAACTCTACCTTTAACCCTTCTGTTTCGTCATGATCTTTCAGAAAATTGCATTCCTTCTTCATTTATGGAAATATATATTCTTTATTCCAACAGCACCACAAGATGATTAAAAGATTTTTCGAAGATCTCACATTTCAATTTTTCTTTACAAGCAAATATTTAAATGAGTGTGTCCATAATTATTTGTCCAATGAGAAACAGAATCCAGAACTGTTTTGTCTTTGCACGTCCATATGAAAAAACCAAATTCATTTGTAGATTTACAAGATTGTCTTAAACTGTTACTGTTACTGAATAAAATAATAAAGATTAATACCGAACACCATGAAATTGAAATTGTACCAGGCGCCTTCACCAGATTTTAAGTATTCATATTGATTGATGTACGAATTAAGATTGATATTTTTCAAATTATTTCGTTTTTATCTCATGATAATTACCTACCTAGTACCTACAAATTTGAACGCCGAATTCACTGTTTTTAATGAGTTTCTTATTGTTAAATTCATTTACAACAATATCGTTTACCGCTACTGCGGCCTCATTAGGTGTTGATTCAGATTCTTTTAAAGTTCAAATGTACTTTTTGTGAACCTTATCACCGTGTTTCTCATAATTTGGGAGTTCAGAACTTAGTTGTGTAATTTAAAACGAATCTCTTTATTCACATTTTATTTTACGAAAATAACAGCCTAATAGATAAGTACAATTTTCACATTCCATTTCTGAACGAAAGTTTCAAATTTATGAGCCGTTTCCGGTGAAGTTCGCTCCCAGCTCGTTGATGTAATTCCTCATGTGTTCATAAATTCCAATTTGGTAAATTCGAAAGCATGACGCACGTAAGTAGGTCAAAGGACCGACCAACTTATAATAAATCTAATAAGTACGTAAGCCAGTGGTAATCCATTTTAACTTTGAAAGGATTGTATTATAAATAAAGGAATGCCCAAATTAGAAACAAGATCTTCGAATTTACGATTACTGTCTTAAATGAGGATATATGAATATTCCAGATTTTAAATGAGTATATTGGAAGGTACGAGACTGCGAATGAGAAAATTGTGAAAGAATCAGGATTTTGAATAAGTGTACTGAAAGACATAGGATTTTAAGAAAGGATATTGGACGATTCAAAATTTTAAATGAGGATGTTGACAAATTCGGGGTTATAAATCCCGATCTTGGAAGTACTATAATTCTGAATAAAGTTATTGGAAGGTTGAAGCTTTTAAATGAGGATATATGAATATTCCAGATTTTAAATGAATATATTGGAAGATACGAGACTGCGAATGAAAAACTTGTGAAAGAATCAGGATTTTGAATTAGTGTAGCGAAAGATACAGGATTTTAAGCAAGGATATTGGACGATTCAAGATTTTAAATGAAGATATTGACAGATTCGGGATTATAAATGCTGATCTTGGAAGGACTATAATTCTGAATAAGGATATTGGAAAGTTGAAGCTTTTAAATGAGGATATAAGAATATTCCAGATCTTAGATGAGAATATTGGAAAATACAAGACTGCGAATGAGAAAATTGTCAAAGAATCAGGATTTTAAATAAGTGTACTTAAAGTCATAGGATTTTAAGCAAGGATATTGGACGACTCAAGATTTTAAATGAGGATGTTAACACATTCGGAATTATAAATCCGGATCTTGGAAGGACTATAATTCTGAATAAAGTTATTGGAAGGTTGAAGCTTTTAAATGAGGATATATGAATATTCCAGATTTTAAATGAGTATATTGGAAGATACGAGACTGCGAATGAGAAAATTGTGAAAGAATCAGGATTTTGAATAAGTGTACTGAAAGTCATAGGATTTTAAGCAAGAATANGACTTATACTCCTTGATCTTGTGCATGTTTAATTTCTGCTCCTTGAACTTGCTATCGTGTGACTTATACTCCTTGAACTTGCTATCGTGTGACTTATACTCCTTGATCTTGCTCATCTTTAATTTATGCTCCTTGAACTTGCGCTCCTATGACTTATACTCCTTGATCTTGTGCATGTTTAATTTCTGCTCCTTGAACTTGCTATCGTGTGACTTATACTCCTTGAACTTGCTATCGTGTGACTTATACTCCTTGATCTTGCTCATCTTTAATTTATGCTCCTTGAACTTGCGCTCCTATGACTTATACTCCTTGATCTTGTGCATGTTTAATTTCTGCTCCTTGAACTTGCTATCGTGTGACTTATACTCCTTGAACTTGCTATCGTGTGACTTATACTCCTTGATCTTGCTCATCTTTAATTTATGCTCCTTGAACTTGCGCTCCTATGACTTATACTCCTTGATCTTGTGCATGTTTAATTTCTGCTCCTTGAACTTGCTATCGTGTGACTTATACTCCTTGAACTTGCTATCGTGTGACTTATACTCCTTGATCTTGCTCATCTTTAATTTATGCTCCTTGAACTTGCGCTCCTATGACTTATACTCCTTGATCTTGTGCATGTTTAATTTCTGCTCCTTGAACTTGCTATCGTGTGACTTATACTCCTTGAACTTGCTATCGTGTGACTTATACTCCTTGATCTTGCTCATCTTTAATTTATGCTCCTTGAACTTGCGCTCCTATGACTTATACTCCTTGATCTTGTGCATGTTTAATTTCTGCTCCTTGAACTTGCTATCGTGTGACTTATACTCCTTGAACTTGCTATCGTGTGACTTATACTCCTTGATCTTGCTCATCTTTAATTTATGCTCCTTGAACTTGCGCTCCTATGACTTATACTCCTTGATCTTGTGCATGTTTAATTTCTGCTCCTTGAACTTGCTATCGTGTGACTTATACTCCTTGAACTTGCTATCGTGTGACTTATACTCCTTGATCTTGCTCATCTTTAATTTATGCTCCTTGAACTTGCGCTCCTATGACTTATACTCCTTGATCTTGTGCATGTTTAATTTCTGCTCCTTGAACTTGCTATCGTGTGACTTATACTCCTTGAACTTGCTATCGTGTGACTTATACTCCTTGATCTTGCTCATCTTTAATTTATGCTCCTTGAACTTGCGCTCCTATGACTTATACTCCTTGATCTTGTGCATGTTTAATTTCTGCTCCTTGAACTTGCTATCGTGTGACTTATACTCCTTGAACTTGCTATCGTGTGACTTATACTCCTTGATCTTGCTCATCTTTAATTTATGCTCCTTGAACTTGCGCTCCTATGACTTATACTCCTTGATCTTGTGCATGTTTAATTTCTGCTCCTTGAACTTGCTATCGTGTGACTTATACTCCTTGAACTTGCTATCGTGTGACTTATACTCCTTGATCTTGCTCATCTTTAATTTATGCTCCTTGAACTTGCGCTCCTATGACTTATACTCCTTGATCTTGTGCATGTTTAATTTCTGCTCCTTGAACTTGCTATCGTGTGACTTATACTCCTTGAACTTGCTATCGTGTGACTTATACTCCTTGATCTTGCTCATCTTTAATTTATGCTCCTTGAACTTGCGCTCCTATGACTTATACTCCTTGATCTTGTGCATGTTTAATTTCTGCTCCTTGAACTTGCTATCGTGTGACTTATACTCCTTGAACTTGCTATCGTGTGACTTATACTCCTTGATCTTGCTCATCTTTAATTTATGCTCCTTGAACTTGCGCTCCTATGACTTATACTCCTTGATCTTGTGCATGTTTAATTTCTGCTCCTTGAACTTGCTATCGTGTGACTTATACTCCTTGAACTTGCTATCGTGTGACTTATACTCCTTGATCTTGCTCATCTTTAATTTATGCTCCTTGAACTTGCGCTCCTATGACTTATACTCCTTGATCTTGTGCATGTTTAATTTCTGCTCCTTGAACTTGCTATCGTGTGACTTATACTCCTTGAACTTGCTATCGTGTGACTTATACTCCTTGATCTTGCTCATCTTTAATTTATGCTCCTTGAACTTGCGCTCCTATGACTTATACTCCTTGATCTTGTGCATGTTTAATTTCTGCTCCTTGAACTTGCTATCGTGTGACTTATACTCCTTGAACTTGCTATCGTGTGACTTATACTCCTTGATCTTGCTCATCTTTAATTTATGCTCCTTGAACTTGCGCTCCTATGACTTATACTCCTTGATCTTGTGCATGTTTAATTTCTGCTCCTTGAACTTGCTATCGTGTGACTTATACTCCTTGAACTTGCTATCGTGTGACTTATACTCCTTGATCTTGCTCATCTTTAATTTATGCTCCTTGAACTTGCGCTCCTATGACTTATACTCCTTGATCTTGTGCATGTTTAATTTCTGCTCCTTGAACTTGCTATCGTGTGACTTATACTCCTTGAACTTGCTATCGTGTGACTTATACTCCTTGATCTTGCTCATCTTTAATTTATGCTCCTTGAACTTGCGCTCCTATGACTTATACTCCTTGATCTTGTGCATGTTTAATTTCTGCTCCTTGAACTTGCTATCGTGTGACTTATACTCCTTGAACTTGCTATCGTGTGACTTATACTCCTTGATCTTGCTCATCTTTAATTTATGCTCCTTGAACTTGCGCTCCTATGACTTATACTCCTTGATCTTGTGCATGTTTAATTTCTGCTCCTTGAACTTGCTATCGTGTGACTTATACTCCTTGAACTTGCTATCGTGTGACTTATACTCCTTGATCTTGCTCATCTTTAATTTATGCTCCTTGAACTTGCGCTCCTATGACTTATACTCCTTGATCTTGTGCATGTTTAATTTCTGCTCCTTGAACTTGCTATCGTGTGACTTATACTCCTTGAACTTGCTATCGTGTGACTTATACTCCTTGATCTTGCTCATCTTTAATTTATGCTCCTTGAACTTGCGCTCCTATGACTTATACTCCTTGATCTTGTGCATGTTTAATTTCTGCTCCTTGAACTTGCTATCGTGTGACTTATACTCCTTGAACTTGCTATCGTGTGACTTATACTCCTTGATCTTGCTCATCTTTAATTTATGCTCCTTGAACTTGCGCTCCTATGACTTATACTCCTTGATCTTGTGCATGTTTAATTTCTGCTCCTTGAACTTGCTATCGTGTGACTTATACTCCTTGAACTTGCTATCGTGTGACTTATACTCCTTGATCTTGCTCATCTTTAATTTATGCTCCTTGAACTTGCGCTCCTATGACTTATACTCCTTGATCTTGTGCATGTTTAATTTCTGCTCCTTGAACTTGCTATCGTGTGACTTATACTCCTTGAACTTGCTATCGTGTGACTTATACTCCTTGATCTTGCTCATCTTTAATTTATGCTCCTTGAACTTGCGCTCCTATGACTTATACTCCTTGATCTTGTGCATGTTTAATTTCTGCTCCTTGAACTTGCTATCGTGTGACTTATACTCCTTGAACTTGCTATCGTGTGACTTATACTCCTTGATCTTGCTCATCTTTAATTTATGCTCCTTGAACTTGCGCTCCTATGACTTATACTCCTTGATCTTGTGCATGTTTAATTTCTGCTCCTTGAACTTGCTATCGTGTGACTTATACTCCTTGAACTTGCTATCGTGTGACTTATACTCCTTGATCTTGCTCATCTTTAATTTATGCTCCTTGAACTTGCGCTCCTATGACTTATACTCCTTGATCTTGTGCATGTTTAATTTCTGCTCCTTGAACTTGCTATCGTGTGACTTATACTCCTTGAACTTGCTATCGTGTGACTTATACTCCTTGATCTTGCTCATCTTTAATTTATGCTCCTTGAACTTGCGCTCCTATGACTTATACTCCTTGATCTTGTGCATGTTTAATTTCTGCTCCTTGAACTTGCTATCGTGTGACTTATACTCCTTGAACTTGCTATCGTGTGACTTATACTCCTTGATCTTGCTCATCTTTAATTTATGCTCCTTGAACTTGCGCTCCTATGACTTATACTCCTTGATCTTGTGCATGTTTAATTTCTGCTCCTTGAACTTGCTATCGTGTGACTTATACTCCTTGAACTTGCTATCGTGTGACTTATACTCCTTGATCTTGCTCATCTTTAATTTATGCTCCTTGAACTTGCGCTCCTATGACTTATACTCCTTGATCTTGTGCATGTTTAATTTCTGCTCCTTGAACTTGCTATCGTGTGACTTATACTCCTTGAACTTGCTATCGTGTGACTTATACTCCTTGATCTTGCTCATCTTTAATTTATGCTCCTTGAACTTGCGCTCCTATGACTTATACTCCTTGATCTTGTGCATGTTTAATTTCTGCTCCTTGAACTTGCTATCGTGTGACTTATACTCCTTGAACTTGCTATCGTGTGACTTATACTCCTTGATCTTGCTCATCTTTAATTTATGCTCCTTGAACTTGCGCTCCTATGACTTATACTCCTTGATCTTGTGCATGTTTAATTTCTGCTCCTTGAACTTGCTATCGTGTGACTTATACTCCTTGAACTTGCTATCGTGTGACTTATACTCCTTGATCTTGCTCATCTTTAATTTATGCTCCTTGAACTTGCGCTCCTATGACTTATACTCCTTGATCTTGTGCATGTTTAATTTCTGCTCCTTGAACTTGCTATCGTGTGACTTATACTCCTTGAACTTGCTATCGTGTGACTTATACTCCTTGATCTTGCTCATCTTTAATTTATGCTCCTTGAACTTGCGCTCCTATGACTTATACTCCTTGATCTTGTGCATGTTTAATTTCTGCTCCTTGAACTTGCTATCGTGTGACTTATACTCCTTGAACTTGCTATCGTGTGACTTATACTCCTTGATCTTGCTCATCTTTAATTTATGCTCCTTGAACTTGCGCTCCTATGACTTATACTCCTTGATCTTGTGCATGTTTAATTTCTGCTCCTTGAACTTGCTATCGTGTGACTTATACTCCTTGAACTTGCTATCGTGTGACTTATACTCCTTGATCTTGCTCATCTTTAATTTATGCTCCTTGAACTTGCGCTCCTATGACTTATACTCCTTGATCTTGTGCATGTTTAATTTCTGCTCCTTGAACTTGCTATCGTGTGACTTATACTCCTTGAACTTGCTATCGTGTGACTTATACTCCTTGATCTTGCTCATCTTTAATTTATGCTCCTTGAACTTGCGCTCCTATGACTTATACTCCTTGATCTTGTGCATGTTTAATTTCTGCTCCTTGAACTTGCTATCGTGTGACTTATACTCCTTGAACTTGCTATCGTGTGACTTATACTCCTTGATCTTGCTCATCTTTAATTTATGCTCCTTGAACTTGCGCTCCTATGACTTATACTCCTTGATCTTGTGCATGTTTAATTTCTGCTCCTTGAACTTGCTATCGTGTGACTTATACTCCTTGAACTTGCTATCGTGTGACTTATACTCCTTGATCTTGCTCATCTTTAATTTATGCTCCTTGAACTTGCGCTCCTATGACTTATACTCCTTGATCTTGTGCATGTTTAATTTCTGCTCCTTGAACTTGCTATCGTGTGACTTATACTCCTTGAACTTGCTATCGTGTGACTTATACTCCTTGATCTTGCTCATCTTTAATTTATGCTCCTTGAACTTGCGCTCCTATGACTTATACTCCTTGATCTTGTGCATGTTTAATTTCTGCTCCTTGAACTTGCTATCGTGTGACTTATACTCCTTGAACTTGCTATCGTGTGACTTATACTCCTTGATCTTGCTCATCTTTAATTTATGCTCCTTGAACTTGCGCTCCTATGACTTATACTCCTTGATCTTGTGCATGTTTAATTTCTGCTCCTTGAACTTGCTATCGTGTGACTTATACTCCTTGAACTTGCTATCGTGTGACTTATACTCCTTGATCTTGCTCATCTTTAATTTATGCTCCTTGAACTTGCGCTCCTATGACTTATACTCCTTGATCTTGTGCATGTTTAATTTCTGCTCCTTGAACTTGCTATCGTGTGACTTATACTCCTTGAACTTGCTATCGTGTGACTTATACTCCTTGATCTTGCTCATCTTTAATTTATGCTCCTTGAACTTGCGCTCCTATGACTTATACTCCTTGATCTTGTGCATGTTTAATTTCTGCTCCTTGAACTTGCTATCGTGTGACTTATACTCCTTGAACTTGCTATCGTGTGACTTATACTCCTTGATCTTGCTCATCTTTAATTTATGCTCCTTGAACTTGCGCTCCTATGACTTATACTCCTTGATCTTGTGCATGTTTAATTTCTGCTCCTTGAACTTGCTATCGTGTGACTTATACTCCTTGAACTTGCTATCGTGTGACTTATACTCCTTGATCTTGCTCATCTTTAATTTATGCTCCTTGAACTTGCGCTCCTATGACTTATACTCCTTGATCTTGTGCATGTTTAATTTCTGCTCCTTGAACTTGCTATCGTGTGACTTATACTCCTTGAACTTGCTATCGTGTGACTTATACTCCTTGATCTTGCTCATCTTTAATTTATGCTCCTTGAACTTGCGCTCCTATGACTTATACTCCTTGATCTTGTGCATGTTTAATTTATGCTCCTTGAACTTGCGCTCCTATGACTTATACTCCTTGATCTTGTGCATCTTTAATTTGTGCTACTTGAACTTGTGCTCGTATAACTTGCATTTCATCAACTTGCGCTTGTATATTTTACACTAGTTGAATTTACGCTTTTTTCATTTCATTTGTGCTTTCGTAATAACGCTATTCAATAGAGCTCCAGATAATGCTTCCGCAGTGAATATTACGAATTACTCATGCGAGGGTTTGTACCCCTATTTTACAAAATTAAATGCCAAAAATTTCCTCTTCCAAATTTTAAAGAACCAGACAAGGAGGAAATTATACTTCCGGGGTGAAGTTGAAAATGATTCCAGGTCACTGTGCGCCATGGCCTCCAAAAGGCCTATGTGTACTCGCTTTGAGCAGTCGCTCAGAAAATGTTCGACCGTGAAACCAGCTTTGCAAATTATCGGTACTTGTACATAGATAAAGCTTACACTATAAATTTTATTGAACCTCTGGGAACTTACTTATGGGTCAGTACCTAACATTAATTAATCACGATGCGAACGTTGCTGCAGTAGCTCAATATGAGTGGGTGGAATTTATACATTGTAGATGCAGTACCTAATGCAGAGTTGTTTTCAAAAAGATCCAACCCAACTCCAATGTAATGTTAAGGGCAAAATGGATACTAGATGTATGTACTACTGTCTTTTCTCATCCCAGTTGCGACACGCAAAAGCAAAAAAGCAAAATTTAAGAGGATGTTCATTAGAAAGATGAAGGGACCATTAAGTCAAATTACCGTCTTTATTCGACTTGTCATTACCTACAAGCAACTTGGATTTGAAAAGGCAGGTGAATTGGTGATTTTCAATTATACGTACTTACTTTAAGAACACTTAGTGAAGCGATTGCTAATTGCTTTGCTAAACGCTGCATTCATGAAAACTTTCTTTGATAAAATTTGCATCGATTGTAAATTAAGCAAGTTTCTTAAACGCTTTAAGAAAATTAGAACAAAAGTACAACCTCTTCCTATTAAATAGTCCTTATTCATCAGTAACCGAGTACGATTTCGAAATTTTTATCTAACGTTCATTAATAGGATTTGTATTTAAAGTAAAATAGGTATTATTTGGGTTAAACAAACATTTGTAGGTACATTTTCATTGAAATAACCTTACATTCTGTAAATCGTCTACTATTTTGCTTCCCTTTGTTGGATTTTTCTGTATTATTACCATCCCCGTACAAAAACAAAAATTTTTCTTACCTACGGTAACTCCACCAAAATAACACAAATCCCTTTTAAGAGAGATAAGAGAAGCTCGAGAAAAACCCTTTTGAAAGGAAAACTTCCCTTGCGAAATGTCATCGATTTGGCTTTAAATCCTTGAAAGAAAAAATGAGGACAAGCATGGTCCGACCTGTAAACGGGAAATGGGGGAATAGTGAATATATATATATACATTAAGATAAAGTCCTTTGAAGACACGACACAACTGACTGAAAGTACTTAAGAATATTATAATAACCGTCATTAATTAATTGACCAACAAAATTGGGAGTTAAAAAGGAAAACCCAATAAAATTATAATTCCCGACAGTATACGACGCGTCTGGATTCAACACATCACAATTTTAGTTTTCCAAAACTTCTTCAGAACAGTACTGCGCGAACTAAAAGAACGAAGCAAACAAAGGACTAATCATTTCCGAGGTATCATTTGTTTTTGAAATTTAATCTGACTCAAGACATCAAAATTTCGAAATATGTTAATGTGAAAATCTGAATGATGCTAATTTGGCTTGTTTCAAGATTAGGCTATGGCAAAACTTTAATGTGTTAGATCCGATCCGAGTCCGCTGCTCCTTTTAAAGAGTATGCTAGTATGGAAAGCTAAAACGAATAATTAATCAGATAAGAAGGTAATCATTTTAAAGTCAAATTTGGTTCCAATATTACCACAGTAGGTATATTAAAATTTTGAGACACCTTACTTTCATAACCAAACCAGGAAAACTGGTATCATTCAGAATTTGAAATTAAAATACTTCAACATTTAGACGTGCTGCGGCAATTTTGAGACCAAATTTGAATTGAGCCACAAAAGGTACTCTCTTCATAATTTTCTTCTTTTACTTCACATAGTAATTATCTCCAAAATATTAAAATTTGAATTTTTTAGGATTTTTCGAAAACGTGACCTTCAGAGGCAATCCTAGGTTCATATCCAGTCTCACCGAGCGGCATGGCCTAGAGGTTTAGACCATTACTTGGCATTCGGGAGGACGCCGGTTCGATTCCGGGTCCGTCTGCCTCGGTCCAAATTTTTCAGTGGTTTCCTTGGATCACCTAGGCAAATGCTGGGGCAGTAATATTCCACAGATAATCTTTCATTCTCTTCTGTCTTCATTTCGTCCGTCTCATCTTTCTCACCCGAACCACCACCCACCCATTCCCATGATTCCTGAAAGCAGGCTGAAGAGGGCCTTCCGTCTTATCTTCCGGCGTAGTCAGGAGGGACTGCCCGCTCACCAGCATTACTGGCTGGTGGGAATGAAACACCCAAAAGTTTTTTTTTTTTTAAATCCGGTCTGACACATACAAATAAATACGGTGTTTATAAAATGTACACCAGCTGGTTCCTTGGCATATTCTACCTATTTTTGTGTTTCCAAAACAGAACATTACTAAATAATTCAATTTGGAGCAAGGGAACACAATTTGGAGCATGGGAAGTTAAGCTAATTGTTCTAAATGTCTCGCACATATCCGCGCCTCTCTATTTAGATATGGTTACTACCACGTTTCGTTTGTAATCGTCCGGGACTTTCCCCGTCGCGTAAATGTGACTAACTAGCTAAACATACGATCTCTAACCTCTTGTCCTGCGTGTTTTAAAATTTCCGCCTGTATCCTGGTACCTTATTATTCTTTAAGTTTTTTAATGCTACATCGAACTCTTCTTTCAGTATGGGATAACCTGGTTCATCTATCTCCACACTATCGATCTTCTCTAATATATCTCCTAACTCATGAGTAACCTAACCTAAGCTAACCTAGTTCATCTATCTCCACATTACCTTCCTTCTCTAATAAATCTCTCCTAACTCATGAGTACCAACCAGTAAACCAAAAAAGTACGTCACAAATGAATTAAAGTATGCAACAGTTAGAGAGAATGTACTAAAATAAAAACTGCGTTATTCACATTAATTAGATACGTATTTTATGCTTTTCTATTCGTTATTAGAATATTATTATTATTATTTTATTTAGCGAAATCATAATTTGCACATTGACACTACACTAACTTATAAAATCTTTAAATTACACTTTTACGGTTATTCCCCATGCTACGCCACTGTCTGTTTGTACACGACTGGAGTAAGTCAGAAGGGAATCATTTCGGCATCCCTTTCTTCATCAGATGCTGTGCCCTAGATAACTGCGCCTCCTGCAGGAATGTTTTCAGGAATTTGGGCATCAGCTCGTTTAAATAAACAAATAAACAAAACAGGGTGACAGCAACGCATTAATGGAATGTAGATAGCGGGCAAACTCGTATTGGCACAGGAAACAAACCCGAAACAGAGCGTTTCACGATCAGAGTAGAAACAACATTTCAGCATTGGACGCAACGCAATCGCTAGAACAAATCTATCGAACAAAGCCCCCTGTAAGCGCATTTTATATGCATGGGATGTTTGTCAAAAGGTCCACGAATGGAATGAATAGCATACGACGTGGAATTCGATTTAAATGGCGCGACGTCAATTTTAACAGGTAGGTAGGTACCTGATTTGTAAGGTTGAGCGCTCTCTGCTCAACAGGTTTCAAATCTCATCAACGAAATAAAATCTTCATGTTCGATAAAAAAGAGTTTTGAAAACTGTCAAAGCTCGATTCGTTCTAAATTCTTTTTACAGGATGAAATTTACAAATAATGTGTCGATCCTGGTCTAGATGCAAACGGAAGGACAGACACATCAGTGATCCTTTAAGGGTTCCACTTTTCATTCGGAAGTACGAAACCTCTACCCGAAAACCAACTTAATATTGTAGTTGAAAAAAAACATGTTCTCCCATACATTCAAACTACAAATGTAAATTTGTACGCATAATACTGTTTTGTTGAAAGATTTACAACATTATGTTCAAACCATAGACTATTTTCTGTATTTTTTTCAAAATTTTAGTTCAGTAGTTTCGGAGTTGAGGGGGAAGGGGAATGGTCACATTCCATCTATTTTCTGAAATATAAAACTGTATGTTTTAAAATTATAAAAAATATATATGAAACCCTTACAACAAGCCCTTTCATTTGGTATGTCATACGGTACATTTTAGAATTTTTTTTGAAGTGAAACTTCTATACAGGGTATTACGATTTTTTCTGTCACGAAAAAGCGTTACGGCCACATGGAGGGGGTAGACAGTATGTCGCGTGGTGAGAGGCGGCAGCGACGGAGGGGGAGAAAGGCTAGCGGTAGCGGTGAGAGGGCAACGACTGTATTAGATGGATATAGTTCGCAGCCGCGCGGAAAACGGTCAGCTAGAGTCCCGGCAGCGTGTGCTGTGCTCAGCTGCTGTTTTCTTACCTCTGCTCTCCACGTGGCTGGATATCATTGCCTCTATTTGCGCCCTATGTAAAAACGAAATCATAATTTGCAGTAAACCTGTGTAAACGAAATCTGTGCTGAGACACATAGTAGAAATGAAACTTCAACTGACAAGTGAAAAAACGAATCGCAACAATATTTTTACTTCAAGTTTTACGGGCTAATTGTTAATGTACTTGTCCAATTTGAAAACTGCAAAAAATTTTTACTTGAAGTTGTATGGGCTGGTTTTCAAATTGGAGAAGTACATTAAAAATTTTGTTGCGTTTCGTTTTTCCACTTGTCCGTTGCCATTTGTTTTTCCACTTGCTCGTTGAAGTTTCACTTCTACTATATGTCCCAGCACACATTTCGTTTTTTTTTTTTTTAATTTCCTATTGGGCCCCCAAAAATGATCGCATATTCAAAATTAATTTATTTACTTTGTGGGCCCGTTTTTTGGTCACAGAAATTCAGATGTGTACTAAATTTCAACTTAATCGATCCAGTAAATTCGGAGCAAATTGACTGTGACAGAAGGACATGCAGACACACGAGTAATCCTATGAGATTCCGTTTTTCATTCGGACGTTCAGAACCCTAAAAAGAAAAAGGAATAGAACGACAATACCGAAAAAGTGAGGGGTTTACACAAACCTCCGGAAACCACCTAACCGTTTTCGAATATTTCGTATTTCATTTGCAGTGTCTACAATTATCAATTTAATTACAGTTGTATTCAATTTTATACACGCTTTACCTATTAACTTCACTTAAATGCACCCATTGATGTGATTAACTGAATCTACCTTTACTTGAAGGAGATTCATTGTAAAATTAAAATTGAAACATTTTATGCTCCACAATTTCATATACATACATATCTACTTAATTAAAATTGTATCTACTAATACGGGGAAACTTTGGAATAATCCAGAAATTGGTGAAACTGAGCATTTCAGTAAGAAAAAATGAAAACTTATTTGTACCTATATACTCTGACACCATTGTTTTAAGAGGTTTGACACACTTTCGTTGTTGGTAATATTTTCACGTAGATAAATGCTTTGGACGAACTTATTTGCATAAATGTGAGCATTTATAAGTAACCGAGTTTCAGTGTTACGGCAAATTATGGCGCAAAGAACGGTCGGTTTGAGATTAATTTCACGAAGCGAAAACGTTTTACGAACGCTTCGAAGGAAAATGCATAATTTATGTACTGGGTACTTCGAATTTCCGTTTTAACACAGTTGTGTGTCATACAAAGAATTCCAAAGAGCGTTTCTTCAATACGTCTAAAGAATTAAAAGGAGGATCTCTTTTAACTTGAATGGAGTATTTGTAAGGGTAGATAATAGTAACAAAACAAAGATTTTAAACGGAAACCCCATTGAGAAAACCTTCTCGCGTATGTAGGTATGTCATAATCGTTTTCTCTAAGAAAGAAGCAAATGTATAAATTGGAATCGAAAGTAACACCTACTAAGTACGTCATAGTAGCTCTTGAAGGTCAAGTGGGTAACAATAACTCAAAAATATTTATGGAATTCTTTTAAAGGGAAAGTATAAGTTAGTGTTTTTCGTGTATCATGTGTCAGATATCTTTTGACAGGTCCCAAATTTTTGGAGATATTGCTGAAGATGTAGGCACTTTAAGAACATGTTTTCTTTCTCCAAGCCTGAAACTAATCAAAATGAAATTATAAAAAGGAGAAGATGTGTAATTTCCATATTTATTTGGCCGATATATTTCCGTCAAATGGTTTTCAGTTTAACAGTCTTCAACAGTTCGGTTGGTAGAGAGGTGGACTGTAGTGGAAAAAGTATTCAGCCTTAACATTAGTTAGATCCGCACCTCAACTTCTTCCCATATTTTGCTAATCTTTGCATCAACTAGAAACTAGAGCAGTCTGTACAGGGTGTTTCTGAAATAGATACCAACCTTTGAAGGGTGCGAACTGGCAGCGTATAGAAAAATTGCGATAACAACTAAGCTACTACATTGATAAAGAATGTAAAGAGTGATGGTTGTGGAACGACTAATAAAATAAATATCAGCCCTAACCGTACTTCATTTGCAGCGATCATACACGGTCGTGCATATCATTAGCGTTCTGCGCACCCGTGTGTCCAATCTAGCGTCCAGGAAAATGTTCGGTTAGAAACTAACGCATTGGTCAATGCAATGATACTATTCTGCACTAACCTATGACACCGACACACTGACCTACTTCTAATAACTTCGACTATCCACATACATACGTAATACAAATCTATAACGTTCAAAGAATAAATAACTACTCAAGGTTGACTGTAAACGTAAACATTGTCAATCATACTTAAACTAATCTAACAAATAACAAATAATAATAACATAAGTACCAAAATGCAAAACAAATACAACACGGATAATGCTAAGTATCAACTGACTGAATGCAGAGTTGCAATGTCGTATACCTTTCCATGATCATGCCAGGGTCGGACTAGAACTTGCCTATACTTTTAAATACGTATTACTGGAAAACGGTGGACTTTCAAACCACCAAACATTTTCAGAAACACCCTCTACAGCTATCCTAACTATTTGAAAACTGAAATAAAATATGGGCCTACCTCTTCCCCCTTGCTATTTCTGTTTCAGACCTTCATACACGGTATTCGGTGGCAGAATTAAGATTTAAGATTCTTATTAATCTAATAGCGTTGATCCTAGGGAGGATGAATTTGACCNTATAAAACGGTTAGTTTTTATTGGAAAGTAGTTAATGTAGGTGAAGAGTGAAGATATATGTCTGAAGTGCTATTGCAGCTTTTCACTGAATATATTAACTTTTTATTTGATTCGACTCCATCATCAAAAAAATTTTACTTTTTTAACGTGTTTTATTATTTTAATAAACAATTTTACAATTTGCGTGCACAGTTCCTGTGTAAATTTTTCCCTCATTCGAGTTATAAATGTTTCCACTAGATGGTGTATGCCCATTTGACGGATCCCAATAGCAGTCGAGATAGCCTTAAATAAAGTAGAAGCGACATTGGTAAAACAGTATGGTATAAAAATGATGAAATAAAGATGTTGGTATGCGAGGGAAAAAAAAGTAGGAAAAGGGTGAATATAAAGATATGAAGCGAAAAATTAGAACAAGTCGCTGAGTTTCGCTGTCTAGGAAATCAATTATTAGTTAAGATAGAACAAGCTGTAGAGATATAAAACAAAGGATAGCGCAGGGTTGAAGTCACTTCTATGCTCGTGAACGGTATAGAAATTCGGAAAAGATTGTTAAAAGGTGTCTGTCTCGAGTACGGCGCTGTACGGGTGCGATGTATGAACGGTAGGCGCGCCAGAAAGTAAAAGATTAGAAACTTTTGCGATGTGGTATTACGGGCGAATGATGAGGATAGTGTAGATAGGGAAAGTTAGTGTGAAGTGAGTAGTGGCAATGTGTAGCAATGAAAATCATATTTACCTATATTATACCTTTCAATCTTAAATCCGTTTAAATGATAAATTACAACAACATGAGAAGGGTTTGTTAAGACGGAGGGAATTTCTAATGAAACTTTCAGAACTTTATCTCCCACTTGCGATAATAAAGTTAATAGAAAGGCGTTGTCATAATCAGAAATCTCTCATAACTGAACCCAAGATGACAGTCTACAGTCAATCGATTTCACTTTTCTTACGTATACTGATAGTTTATAAGGACGTGGAAGAGGAGGAATGTATTAGATAATATCAAGACGCTTAGTTGTCCATTTTAATATAGATGTCTTCCCTTACAAAGGATCAAAAGGGGTTGAAACAGTTCGCCCACTAAGTAACTCGAAGCATTATCAGAAAACAATCGGCCAAATGCGACTCGAACTCATATACCCAGGGTTCCGTACAAACTTGTAGGTATGTAAATAGTTCGTCCATCATGGGAATCGAGTCTCAAGGATTTTTCCCACTTTTTCCGGGTATGTGGGTTCTCAGGTTAAGGTTCTGTACGTCCGAATGAAAAACGGAATCCTTATAGGATCACTCTTTTTTTTTCGGACTTTTCCCTTTACTTGTATTATTAGACATTACTTTCTGTAAACGCCATCTGTAGTACGATGCTACATTTTAGGATTACGTATGCTCCAACAAGGTTCACTTGTGTGGATATCTACTTGCTGAAACGAATCGTACAACAGATGGCGTTTACCGTAGTATTTACTAAAACGCGCTGTTAAGACAGCAGGTAAAAGTTGGTCTGTGTTCTGTCGGAGCTGTCTGCGACGCGCTGATGAGATCCAAAAAGATCGAAATCGCGATCCGCGTCCGGCAGTTTCGTCAGAATACAGACCACTTCGAATAATTTTATTACTTTCTGCCATATTTATAATCTATGTCAACAGGAAGTAGGTATTCTATAGGTTTTGATTCCTTTGCGAATGCCAAAAAATGATTGTCTTGATCTAGAAATATGTTTTGTTCANAAGCCCTTTCATTTGGTATGTCATACGGTACATTTTAGAATTTTTTTTGAAGTGAAACTTCTATACAGGGTATTACGATTTTTTCTGTCACGAAAAAGCGTTACGGCCACATGGAGGGGGTAGACAGTATGTCGCGTGGTGAGAGGCGGCAGCGACGGAGGGGGAGAAAGGCTAGCGGTAGCGGTGAGAGGGCAACGACTGTATTAGATGGATATAGTTCGCAGCCGCGCGGAAAACGGTCAGCTAGAGTCCCGGCAGCGTGTGCTGTGCTCAGCTGCTGTTTTCTTACCTCTGCTCTCCACGTGGCTGGATATCATTGCCTCTATTTGCGCCCTATGTAAAAACGAAATCATAATTTGCAGTAAACCTGTGTAAACGAAATCTGTGCTGAGACACATAGTAGAAATGAAACTTCAACTGACAAGTGAAAAAACGAATCGCAACAATATTTTTACTTCAAGTTTTACGGGCTAATTGTTAATGTACTTGTCCAATTTGAAAACTGCAAAAAATTTTTACTTGAAGTTGTATGGGCTGGTTTTCAAATTGGAGAAGTACATTAAAAATTTTGTTGCGTTTCGTTTTTCCACTTGTCCGTTGCCATTTGTTTTTCCACTTGCTCGTTGAAGTTTCACTTCTACTATATGTCCCAGCACACATTTCGTTTTTTTTTTTTTTAATTTCCTATTGGGCCCCCAAAAATGATCGCATATTCAAAATTAATTTATTTACTTTGTGGGCCCGTTTTTTGGTCACAGAAATTCAGATGTGTACTAAATTTCAACTTAATCGATCCAGTAAATTCGGAGCAAATTGACTGTGACAGAAGGACATGCAGACACACGAGTAATCCTATGAGATTCCGTTTTTCATTCGGACGTTCAGAACCCTAAAAAGAAAAAGGAATAGAACGACAATACCGAAAAAGTGAGGGGTTTACACAAACCTCCGGAAACCACCTAACCGTTTTCGAATATTTCGTATTTCATTTGCAGTGTCTACAATTATCAATTTAATTACAGTTGTATTCAATTTTATACACGCTTTACCTATTAACTTCACTTAAATGCACCCATTGATGTGATTAACTGAATCTACCTTTACTTGAAGGAGATTCATTGTAAAATTAAAATTGAAACATTTTATGCTCCACAATTTCATATACATACATATCTACTTAATTAAAATTGTATCTACTAATACGGGGAAACTTTGGAATAATCCAGAAATTGGTGAAACTGAGCATTTCAGTAAGAAAAAATGAAAACTTATTTGTACCTATATACTCTGACACCATTGTTTTAAGAGGTTTGACACACTTTCGTTGTTGGTAATATTTTCACGTAGATAAATGCTTTGGACGAACTTATTTGCATAAATGTGAGCATTTATAAGTAACCGAGTTTCAGTGTTACGGCAAATTATGGCGCAAAGAACGGTCGGTTTGAGATTAATTTCACGAAGCGAAAACGTTTTACGAACGCTTCGAAGGAAAATGCATAATTTATGTACTGGGTACTTCGAATTTCCGTTTTAACACAGTTGTGTGTCATACAAAGAATTCCAAAGAGCGTTTCTTCAATACGTCTAAAGAATTAAAAGGAGGATCTCTTTTAACTTGAATGGAGTATTTGTAAGGGTAGATAATAGTAACAAAACAAAGATTTTAAACGGAAACCCCATTGAGAAAACCTTCTCGCGTATGTAGGTATGTCATAATCGTTTTCTCTAAGAAAGAAGCAAATGTATAAATTGGAATCGAAAGTAACACCTACTAAGTACGTCATAGTAGCTCTTGAAGGTCAAGTGGGTAACAATAACTCAAAAATATTTATGGAATTCTTTTAAAGGGAAAGTATAAGTTAGTGTTTTTCGTGTATCATGTGTCAGATATCTTTTGACAGGTCCCAAATTTTTGGAGATATTGCTGAAGATGTAGGCACTTTAAGAACATGTTTTCTTTCTCCAAGCCTGAAACTAATCAAAATGAAATTATAAAAAGGAGAAGATGTGTAATTTCCATATTTATTTGGCCGATATATTTCCGTCAAATGGTTTTCAGTTTAACAGTCTTCAACAGTTCGGTTGGTAGAGAGGTGGACTGTAGTGGAAAAAGTATTCAGCCTTAACATTAGTTAGATCCGCACCTCAACTTCTTCCCATATTTTGCTAATCTTTGCATCAACTAGAAACTAGAGCAGTCTGTACAGGGTGTTTCTGAAATAGATACCAACCTTTGAAGGGTGCGAACTGGCAGCGTATAGAAAAATTGCGATAACAACTAAGCTACTACATTGATAAAGAATGTAAAGAGTGATGGTTGTGGAACGACTAATAAAATAAATATCAGCCCTAACCGTACTTCATTTGCAGCGATCATACACGGTCGTGCATATCATTAGCGTTCTGCGCACCCGTGTGTCCAATCTAGCGTCCAGGAAAATGTTCGGTTAGAAACTAACGCATTGGTCAATGCAATGATACTATTCTGCACTAACCTATGACACCGACACACTGACCTACTTCTAATAACTTCGACTATCCACATACATACGTAATACAAATCTATAACGTTCAAAGAATAAATAACTACTCAAGGTTGACTGTAAACGTAAACATTGTCAATCATACTTAAACTAATCTAACAAATAACAAATAATAATAACATAAGTACCAAAATGCAAAACAAATACAACACGGATAATGCTAAGTATCAACTGACTGAATGCAGAGTTGCAATGTCGTATACCTTTCCATGATCATGCCAGGGTCGGACTAGAACTTGCCTATACTTTTAAATACGTATTACTGGAAAACGGTGGACTTTCAAACCACCAAACATTTTCAGAAACACCCTCTACAGCTATCCTAACTATTTGAAAACTGAAATAAAATATGGGCCTACCTCTTCCCCCTTGCTATTTCTGTTTCAGACCTTCATACACGGTATTCGGTGGCAGAATTAAGATTTAAGATTCTTATTAATCTAATAGCGTTGATCCTAGGGAGGATGAATTTGACCCATCGTTCGCGATGTCGCAGTGGACGGGTGATTACCGTACCTCTGCAATAGATTTCCACATTTTTAAAACCTAATTCATGTGCTGTTGCTCCCTGAAAATCTTATTATCGGTACAATTAATTCGAGGACAGTGGCATGATTAAATTCGTCGCTAAGAGGGCAGCTACTCTAAAATTCTTAAAAAGAAAAAACAATAATAATACGAAGTATTAAAATAGGATCTTAAATTTCACCCATTGGAAATTCAAACTGTGAAAACGCTTAAGCCCAATGATTACAATTTCCGCAAAGCAGTACAAGCGTTTTGTACAGTAAACACAATCGTTTGGAGGGATGAAGCCTATTTTCATTTAAACGTTACTTGACACCTAAAGGACAGAGCCCACGTTTGAAACATCAATAACTATGATAGATCCCAAAAGTCCTTGTAATTTCCTCTTAATTTGTATTTGGAATCCTAATTGTGCCACCCTGTATATCGCCTATTATTGCCTTCCATGGCGCCCACAGTTCGCCTACTCTTTTTAGTACTTCCTCACTTCTAACCCTTTTTCCTCGGTATTTCTAATATCATCTTATAACCAAATTAACCGATCGCGAACACAAAAGTGAATTATAATTATGTATTCATTTAGATAATGGCTTGACACTTAATGCCGAAAATTTTAATAAATTAGTAATTTCATTACTCAACTGGTGTGTTTAATTTAAGGTTTGGTACAAATTCGTAGTCCTCAACTTTTAATTCTTGTAATTTATTATTGACAACCTCTTGCTTAATACATTTGCAGTTCACAATTCCTGTTAAATATTAAATTTTGCTTTCGAAATAATTTCTTGTTTTATCTAAATCTTAACGATTTACATCAGCAAAATCAAATGTCACTTTAAATTATTTCATTTTTAACTACTGCTGCGTTAAGTTTTTAATACTACAATTAACATAATTTATATGATTATGGCTTCATTCCAGGACATTATCATCGATTCACTTTCGTCTGTAGAAGCGAATTCATTGTTTTATTATACGAACGTAAGATTTTAGTATAAATATATTTCCGTAATCATTAATATTTCAAAATCAAATTCCGTATGTGAAAGGATCGTTAATGGTGACTTAAATACCAAGTGGAAACGTTTTGTAACCTTAAATTCCAAATTTAGCAGTGAATATTTAATAAAGAGTGGTTATTTTACATTAAAAAACAAAATATAAATATAAGTAAATACAATTCTTACGCTTTGTAAAAAAACAGGTAATAGAATCAGTATCATCACTATAAGGTCGTCAATCCTAAGACTGGTTGGGCACGCACCTCCACTCTTTCCTATCTTGAGCTAATCTTCGCATTTCCCTAAAACTAAAACATCCCACATCCTTAACTATTTACGAACAATAATCTCATCTTGGTTTATCTCTAACTCTCCTAACTCCTGTTTCTGTCTCATATGTCTCTGATTAAACCTTCATGCCCGAGGGGGTGTCCCACCAACCTATCTCGCCTATTTCTTATTGAATTCCATAGAGTCCTCTGTTCTCCTCATATTCTTTCTGATATCCTTTTTAATACCATTTCTAATCTTTTCTAACGACGGTATCCTCATCATTCGCCTGTAACACCACATTTCAAACGCTTCTAACCTTTTCTTTTTCGCAGAGCCCTCCGTCCATGTTTCGCACCCGTACAGCGCCGTGCTCCAAACACACATTTAACAATCTTTTTCGAATTTTTAAATTAATCATTCGCTAGCACAGACGTGACTTCTTTTTATTGAAGGCGACTCGAGCCTACGCTATTCTCTGCTTTATATCCCTACTACTCCTTCCATCTTGACTTATCTGAATTCCTAGATTTCTAAAATCAGCCACTTCTTCTAATTTGTAGTATCCTATCTTTATATTCTCTCTTTATTTTTAATAGAATAAACAACAAATAACTCTCTGCCTTTTTTCGACCAGCCGCTATTGTTTCAGTATGTTGTATCTATATGTCAAACAAACCAAATTTGGTTGCTGCATTCATGCTAAAGGTCACTTTAATCGACTTTGTACAAAATATACCAGTGGAAAATCAATACCTTTAATTAATTCTGAAAGAAAGTATCCTATAAATCTTTGCTGATTTAGATCAAAATATTCACTCACTTACATAACAAACAGGTTAATGCCACTTTCAGTTCTTTTTTGGACACACGTAATTATATAAAATTAATTACATTAATAAATCGGTCACATTATTCAACCAACCATTGACCGCATTCTACAAGTTTGTATATTTTTGTTGAACCTGGTTGAACGTAGTTATACGTACAAAACAGCATCTTGTCCAATCTGTTGTAATGAATTTATGAATTCATAAAACTGGAGAATCGTTGAAGAACATTTCGAAATTATTTGCCTATCTTATGTTTCTATTCTTGATATGTTTCTAAATGACTCTCTATGATGATTCTCTCAGCAATCGGCTAAATAGTTATTCATGCTACAGGAAGCTTTAGGATGAGTTGTATAGGAGTATGTATGAGCCGGAAATGAGTACCAATTAGCAAATTTATTCTTCGGCCTAACGACACGTTAATGCATGATTCTAGTGTCGCATTTTTTAATAATAAATACACTATTGGGATCCGTCAAATGGGAGGAGCCTAAAATCATGGCGCCGATTAGGGAAAATTTATCGTAGTTCCTATAGTGTACCGTGCAATTTCCAAGTTTTTAAATTACGATAAAATGATAAGTATTGACACAATATGTGATTGGGCTGACACAAAGCCTCGGAAAGGAAATTTCGTTGAAGGTGAGCGTGTTTTTAATGCCAATCACATTATAAAATTCGGAAATAACAAATCCGGAAGCTAGCCTTCAAATTCCGTCAAGTTTACTGCCTACTTTTTACAAACTTCGGATTTAAAAAGTGATTCACGTTATATAATTGGTGAGGTGATTCTGGGTGATTTAAGCAATATCATATCAATGACTTGCACGTGCAAAGCCGATTTAAGAGAACGTTGCAAACACATTATTGCAACTTTGTTGTATTGCAGCAGGTAGGTTCTTAACCTCAAAATACTTATATCGTATCATTAGAATTGTGTTAAATCAATTACACAGGAATAAATAATTTCTCACTTTATAATTTTAGTATGATTCTAGTTTTAAATATTAAGGTTATGGCTGATGGTAAATACTTGCTGAAATATAATCATGTGCATTAAAATGACGTGAACAAATTTTTATTCCGGAATTCACTTCTTTGATACCTACTGCTTTCATCCAAGCTTCTATTAGTTTACTTTTTTCTCTAATTTTCCGAATATATTTTTTACATATATAAAACGGTTAGTTTTTATTGGAAAGTAGTTAATGTAGGTGAAGAGTGAAGATCTATGTCTGAAGTGCTATTGCAGCTTTTCACTGAATATATTAACTTTTTATTTGATTCGACTCCATCATCAAAAAAATTTTACTTTTTTAACGTGTTTTATTATTTTAATAAACAATTTTACAATTTGCGTGCACAGTTCCTGTGTAAATTTTTCCCTCATTCGAGTTATAAATGTTTCCACTAGATGGTGTATGCCCATTTGACGGATCCCAATAGCAGTCGAGATAGCCTTAAATAAAGTAGAAGCGACATTGGTAAAACAGTATGGTATAAAAATGATGAAATAAAGATGTTGGTATGCGAGGGAAAAAAAAGTAGGAAAAGGGTGAATATAAAGATATGAAGCGAAAAATTAGAACAAGTCGCTGAGTTTCGCTGTCTAGGAAATCAATTATTAGTTAAGATAGAACAAGCTGTAGAGATATAAAACAAAGGATAGCGCAGGGTTGAAGTCACTTCTATGCTCGTGAACGGTATAGAAATTCGGAAAAGATTGTTAAAAGGTGTCTGTCTCGAGTACGGCGCTGTACGGGTGCGATGTATGAACGGTAGGCGCGCCAGAAAGTAAAAGATTAGAAACTTTTGCGATGTGGTATTACGGGCGAATGATGAGGATAGTGTAGATAGGGAAAGTTAGTGTGAAGTGAGTAGTGGCAATGTGTAGCAATGAAAATCATATTTACCTATATTATACCTTTCAATCTTAAATCCGTTTAAATGATAAATTACAACAACATGAGAAGGGTTTGTTAAGACGGAGGGAATTTCTAATGAAACTTTCAGAACTTTATCTCCCACTTGCGATAATAAAGTTAATAGAAAGGCGTTGTCATAATCAGAAATCTCTCATAACTGAACCCAAGATGACAGTCTACAGTCAATCGATTTCACTTTTCTTACGTATACTGATAGTTTATAAGGACGTGGAAGAGGAGGAATGTATTAGATAATATCAAGACGCTTAGTTGTCCATTTTAATATAGATGTCTTCCCTTACAAAGGATCAAAAGGGGTTGAAACAGTTCGCCCACTAAGTAACTCGAAGCATTATCAGAAAACAATCGGCCAAATGCGACTCGAACTCATATACCCAGGGTTCCGTACAAACTTGTAGGTATGTAAATAGTTCGTCCATCATGGGAATCGAGTCTCAAGGATTTTTCCCACTTTTTCCGGGTATGTGGGTTCTCAGGTTAAGGTTCTGTACGTCCGAATGAAAAACGGAATCCTTATAGGATCACTCTTTTTTTTTCGGACTTTTCCCTTTACTTGTATTATTAGACATTACTTTCTGTAAACGCCATCTGTAGTACGATGCTACATTTTAGGATTACGTATGCTCCAACAAGGTTCACTTGTGTGGATATCTACTTGCTGAAACGAATCGTACAACAGATGGCGTTTACCGTAGTATTTACTAAAACGCGCTGTTAAGACAGCAGGTAAAAGTTGGTCTGTGTTCTGTCGGAGCTGTCTGCGACGCGCTGATGAGATCCAAAAAGATCGAAATCGCGATCCGCGTCCGGCAGTTTCGTCAGAATACAGACCACTTCGAATAATTTTATTACTTTCTGCCATATTTATAATCTATGTCAACAGGAAGTAGGTATTCTATAGGTTTTGATTCCTTTGCGAATGCCAAAAAATGATTGTCTTGATCTAGAAATATGTTTTGTTCACAGCTTCAAAAGACGGCAGACCTGAGTATTTGACATTAGTTTTAACGCATGGAGGTGTATTCCTGAGAAAAAGGGTCTTCATAGGTAGGCAGAAAGACAAACGGACAACGAAGTGATTCTATAAGGGTTTTTTGTTCTTTTTGACGTACAGAACTACTGAAACTTCTTTTGTTAAGGTATAAATTTAATCCAATCGGTATCGCCTCGTCTGCATAAGCATAGAGGTATACAGATACCTATACATTATATACTTAAAGCAAGAGCGTTTCGTACAATTGAATTGTAACAAACGGAAAGCCGAAGGGAAATGGTATTCTCCAATTGAATGGCACTGCCTTTTGTGACAGCAAATGTCGAGTAAACGTAAATACGAACGCGCCAAACGCCGCTGATAAATAAAACAGTCAAAATGGAATTCAGATAACTCAATCAGCTCGCCAAATATAGACCAAAATAATGTTTAAAGTACAGTTGACAAAACTAGCGCGGAAATAAAGTGCAAAATGGCGCTCTAAATATATATTCAGTGAACAGTTTGTCGGGACGGACCAAATAGAATTGAAAAACAAAAGAGTAACTTCAGTTCTTTAATACAGGGTGTTTGTCCACAATAAAAATTTGTTGAACTGAATATTTCTTCTGCGACTACTGATCAAGCACGTTTTAAAAATACATCGTACCTCGCAACAGCATCCACCGTTTTCCTCAGTTTTATCTTTCTGCCGCAATTAATCTAGGCTGAATATACAGGGTATTTTTGAAATAAGTAGCATAAGTATAAAATAAGAAAATTAAGTAATTGTTTACGAGTCCGAAAGTTCATCGGTTTCGAGAAAAGCGTAAAGGAGAGTACAGGCTGTCTCTAGAAAGAAATGCGACAATGCAACGCCGTATTCAATAACTGTTAACCAGCAGCATCAGTGTTATATCTTCTTTCTTATTCTTTTGCTCATTTTATTTTTATTTATTAGAGCGATTCAAGATATTTGTGTTACAGTCGACGGCAGTTAGTAGTTATTTGTTGTTTTAAAGTTATAACCTTGATGTGTTTAGTCAATCGATGGTGGGTCAGTGTGCCCGTGTTAACGCTATGATCAAATTATACCATAAGTGCACCCTATGTTTGCGGGTTCTGAGTGTCGACGCCAAGAAGATTTTCATATAAGACAACCCTCAAAGTAGTATACGCAAAATAGTACCCAAAATTGGCTTCTCTCGTGTAGCAAATGTTAAAAGAGCAATTGCTGCATTCTTATCATTTACAACAATTGTGGGTTTTGTGTCAGTGGTTTCGACAGGAAGGTACTGCAGAGCACAATTGTTTAAATGGAGTGTTGTTTACCGGAAAATGTTGTGTGTGTATTGTGTAGGAAAGATAACATGCCTTGTATACCTCTAAGGTGGCGTGGAAATTTGTCTTTATCAGAAAATTATTTTTTTTGTAGGATAAATAAACTTTAATGGTAATTGCTGTTGACTATTGTTTATTACTACAAGACATGGATTTGACAGCAATTACCATTAAAATTTATTTATTCTACATTATTGGCAGCTGTTGTTAGAATCAATTACTATCTAATTAATCTGTTTTTGGTACTTTTGAGTACTCACATGGTGAGATGTAATTTAAATAGTACTGCTTAATATCAACAATGAAGAAATGCTATTATTAATTCATTTATACTGTGGTACACATCTAAACATTATGTGTAAGTCGTTGATCTTATCTCAACTCGGCGCATAGGTACAGCTCTGCCATTTCACGCCCAGGGCCGGCTTCGGATTGTAACTCGCTTTTTTTTGTTATAATTTCTTTTTTCTCTTAATGACGCTGTTGTACTCATCGTGCGATTCCCTATTGCATCTAGTTCACACTCTCCAAAGCTTTCTAGTTATTTCAAACAAGCCAGTTTTTGTTTAGTACAAAACTCTCAATGTGCAAGTCTGACTTGTCTTACGTACTAGTCTTCAGCGCTTTAGTGTGCCTTTAACCGTTCTATAGGTAGATATTATTCAGGTTTATACTAAAGTGATGAGTAACTAACTGAAACTATCTTCCTCTGATGCGTGATGCTTGCCTCCTTGCCTCCATATTAAATGAACATTAGATACCGTTCGTGTTTTACGTTTTACTGTCACTTACAATGCTCAAACGTTAAACAGTTTAATTCTGAGCTAGTTTAATTACTCCTAATTTAATTTTACACGCTTGGTATACAGTAAAATCGCTATATTTATTCGCTTAGTTTAATTTGGATGAGCATCGTGATCTACATAGCTTCGTCCGTTTATATTGCGGGTTATGTTTAGCTTTATCCTAATTTAGGGCTCAAATTAATCCGGTAAAGTGCGTGAACATCCTTTTCTCCCCCGTGATGTATTAATTTGTAACAGAATCTACGTCGGGGATGATGGAACTGGTCGAGTCAGGTGCAAACCACACGTTCTGGGAGACAAGCAAACACACGTGTAGGCAAGGCCGAAAGTGGTTTGATTAAAAGGAGTAGTGACAACATGAGGAAAAAGGAAATTTAATATTTTTTTGTCTTTTTATAGGGTGAGGCATGATGCCGTTTTTACGCATGTTTTAGGTATCTAGGAAGTCACATAAGTCAAGACGGAAAGATTAGTAGGATAGCGTAGGGTCGAGTCGCCTTCAATAAAAAGAAGTCAGTTCTATGCTCGCGAACGGTTAATTTAAAAGATTGTTAAAGGTGTATGTTTGGAGCGCGGCGCTGTACGGGTGCGAAATATGGACGGTGAGCGCGGCGGAAAAGAAAAGGTTAGAAGCATTCGAAATGTGGTGTTACCGGCTAATGATGAGGATACCGTGGATACAGAAGGTTAGAAATGAAGAGGTATTAGAAAGAATAGGAGAATAGAGGACTCTATGAAAATCAATATGAAATAGGCGAAATAGGTTGGTAGGACACCTTCTCAGTCATGAAGGTCTAGTTAAAGAGTAGAACTAGACTTAGATTGGATTACTGTTCGCAAATAAGTTAAGGATGTGGGTTTTTCTAGTTTTAGGGAAATGCGAAGCTTAGTTCAGGATAGAAATTAGTGGAGATGCGTGTCCAACCACTTTTAGGACTGACGACCTTATGATGATGGCGATGACATATCCTGGTTTGAAGAATATTACAATCCCTAACACCACAATCCCGAAAAACTGGATTGAGTCATGTATCAAATATAAACCGCAATGGAAAGATATTTAGAAAAATCGAATACCTTTTTAATTATTATTAACTTTAATGCAATATGGAACAATTTCTTAAATTTGGCAACCCATTTGTATGTATGACGAGCTGTTTCGAGGCTGTCGCAAAATATGTACCTGTTTGAACTGATTATTTTGATTTGCTATTTAATTTTTTTTTGAAAAGTTAATTTGAACACTTGGCAATACTGGATATCCTTATAATTCCTGCAAGTTTTAATGTACGTAGAAGCAAAGCTATAACGCCTGATTTTTTATTTGTTCCTTTTATATTTCTTATCGCAAGTCACAGTCGTTAATAGACAGAAGTAACCAAACGATCCGAAAAATTGAAAGAATTTTCTACAAAGGAACTGTTACAAAGGGAGTTGGATGTTACTCCTTCCAATTTTCTCCGGGCATTCATGCGTTATACATACAGCTGATTATATCCATCTAATGGATCATGACATACAAAAATACTATGAAAGATAACGGGACATACTGACAAATGGAAGGTTTCGCAAAAAAAATTACAATCTGCCAGTTCCAAATATAATAAACAAATAATTCTATTTTAATTTTGAGAAAATGTCAAATATCAACAATTATTTCGCTATGATGCATTTCGAGGGGCAAATGGTTTAAATAGCACCTATTATGAAAACTTAAGAAATATAAATTACGTTAACTTATTTCTTTCTCCATTTATTATTGATTGCGGAGTTAATCTTTGCATTTCCAGAAAACGACAGAATATCAAGTCTCTGCTTTTCGTATTTTTCTAATACTTCCTCATTTCGTTTGTAATGAATTTTCTAGTATTACTTTTATTTATTTAACGCCTATTCATTTTACAGTTATTTACTTACACGACAATACCATTTAAACACTTAAACTATTCCTTGTTTATGTCACACTGTATTATTAATTATTATGTACTTCTCACTGTATTTATATCACTCTGTAGTCGCTAATTCTCACTGTTTATTTATATTACTGATTAGCTGTTCGTATACTTACTAACTCTTTATATTGCCATCGAATTCTCTTGAGCAGTCTACATTCTTCTTGAAAATTCTGGACGTTCTTGTGTTAAGCAGGCAAATATGTGCCATTCAGGGTATGGTTTATTACTCTAAGCGTCTTTAGTATGAAAATTGCCGACCATCGGTCGGTCCCTGCCTGCGGCCATACTTAAAAGCCGTCTAGAGTTAATGTATTGATTATCGCGTACATACTTGTACAACGTGACAACATCCGCATCAAATCTAATTTTTCTTTTCCTCCGCACCCAAAGTCCACGTATTACATCCGAATAGAGCCAAGCTTTAATAACCTTTTCCAGTTTCTAAATTAACCGTTCGCGACTATAGAAGTGATTTCGTTTTATTAAAAGCGATTCGACTTTGCGTTATTGTTTGTTTTATATTTCTACTACTTTTTCCATTCTGACAACAATACTAAAACAAGCAATAAAACGGAGGGCTCTCACCCCCAATCAAAATCTGTTTCCTAGTAAAATAAAAACCATCACAGTGTTAGGGGTGCGTTTGATATTTAATTAAAACATTCCCGGCTATATCGAATTTGTATTTAATATTAGCAACGGGTATTTGATACGGTTTGGATTAGGAGGCATCTGATTACATACAAAAAAGCAAAGTAATTTTACCATGCCCTCCAATGCATATATATAAAATTTGCCCTTCAAAATATATTTTTCAAATATGAAAACTTAGTTTTGATAGTCCTTTCTGATCAAGTTGACCAGGATATTTTAAATGTTTATTATAGAAAAGGCGGGTCTTTATATCTTACTTACAGCCCATTTCAATTTGTTAGAATTGTGACCTTGAAGTAATCTGTGCGAAGATAGAAAGACTACACACTAGGCGTGGGCAAGACAGAAATAGTTAGAACAAGCTTGAACGAGCAAAGCTCTCGATGGGCGGTCTTAGGAGGTCGGCTAGAACTGTACAGTACTAGACGAAAATGTTTAGCAATTTCTTAAAACAAAAATGTATATAAATTAACAATAGAAAACAAAGCAAAAGTTTTATAGGTGTGTAGAAAGTGAAGTTAATTCACTTATTATTATTTTTGGCTAAATATGCTTTTAAATAGAGCATATTCTTAAATTTTAACGAGACAGTTTAAATAATTTTGCAAATGGTACTGTACACTTTTGTCTAGTTCTCGCTCGTTGATCGGTGGAGAAATGAGTGCATCCTAATAAAGGGAAGGGCATATCTCTAACTTCTTGAAACGAACAGTATTTTGTTAATGTGCACATCATAAACACAAAAGTTTATCCGTAAAAATTACATGTACTTTATTTATTATATCTGACGTTCTTCAAATTAAATAAATTGAAAATGTTATTACGATTATAATAAATGTACGCAAACGGTCACCACCAAAGCACCAAAGACGAAAGGCGGCGAAGAGATTTTTTGTTTACAATAAACAATTAAAGCTCATGCTATTTTGCATTACCTAATACTTTTCTATATATGTACGAGGTTACGGAAAGCTTTGCGTTTGTTTTGTTATTGAGAACCTTTCTACTTCTCAAAGGTCAACAGAATCGACGTACTTAGTGGTATGTATTATTGAAAAAAAGAAAAACATGTTTGGAATTCAACCGTAACATTCACATAGTCCGCATTCCTTTAGAATGTAACAATTGTTTTCAACAAAATTCCAAACAAAATACTACTAAAAAATTAAATATTTTCTACCGCATATAACGCTGTTCGTTCTTCTCTTTATGCAGTAACACCATAAACACATTTATATTATAGCAATTGCTTATTTATCTCACAAATAACGAATTTATTTCACCATTCGGTATTCTCGTCTACGCATTAATTATACTACTTGTCTTCAATCGGATAGATTTCGTGTCAGACGCCTGGTTATTTTGTTATACTGCTGTGGAATGTTCCTATTTATTTCCAGAACCTTCCGGTATTTTCCTTTTGTCAAATCACTACCGCAATGTATCGATCGTCACCTCAGACATACCTTTATAACAGACAGAGTCGAATTAGAATATTTTGCTTGTGAAAATGAAATTCAGAATGATGTTCTCGCTTATTACACATAATATAAAAGTAAACCTTGCTATTAAGATAATGTTTTGTTGTGGAAATACAGCAAAATAAGTTGGTATTTTTTAGAGCGGAAGCAGCCCCTCTTTTTTGCGGTTAGTTTCAATTTTCTGGAATTTCCGTCGTACACGACGCCGGAGTCGAACAATACAAAAACTAATTTAAAAGCGTTAGCGCGGTAATTAAGAAAACGTTTTTGCTAAAGTGACGGGCATAATGTGGTAAACTTGATATAATACGAAACGTTTCATTTTCGCAGGGAAAATTCACGAACCCGTAAAAAATAAATTAAGTACATTGGCAAGAAATTCACGCATGTCGATACATCTATGGACTTTGACATATTCCAGAAATAATCTAAATTTTTAGATATACTTAAAAATGTAGAGAGTTTGTATAAAGAGCAACAGGCAACTGTAGAGGTTAAGCAGGAACGTAGAGAAGTGAATATTAGAAAGGGAGTTAGACAGCGATGCACACTGTCACCGCTCCTTTTTAATCTATACATCGAAGACACGACTAATATCATTAAAGATAGGACAACTGTAGGAATAGATATACAGAGGCAAAAAATTAGTATGCCTAGATTTGCAGATGATACAGCAGTATTAGCATCTAAAAAGGAGGAATTAGAGCTAGTTTTAAATAAAATGGAAGTGGTATTGATAGAGTTTCTGAAAGCGAGACTCAAGTCTCCGTCTCTCATCGAGTCTCTCTGGTGTCGCTGAAAGAGACTGTCAAAAAAACTGTTTAGCGTCTCTAAACGAGAGACTCGAGTCGCTCAAAGGAGATCCTTACTTCGTGTCCAGTCTCTGAACGAGAGACTCGAATCTCTCAATAAGTGGTGTCTCGATAGACATGGTTTTTTCTATTATTATTTTTATTTTCTAAGTTCAGTATATTTCACAGATCCCAGTCTTTCTACAAGAGACTCGAGTCTCTCAATTTTTCAGTTTTATTCGTTCAGTCTCTCTGTACAACAAATTCATCATTCGAGTGTCTCATACAGAGACTGTGAGAGGCACTCTCAGAGACGCTGAAAGACTCTGAGAGACTAGAGAGAGACTGAAAATTTTTGTCTAGGAAACTCAGGATGGAAGGAGCTGTAGATATATAAAACAGAGGACAGCGCAGAGTCTAGTCGCCTTCATTAAAAAAAGTCACTTCTATGCTTGCAAACGCTTATTTTAGAAATTCGAAAAAGATTGTTAAAAATGTATGCCTAGAGCGTAGGACCCTATGGAGATCAGTAATAAATAGGCGAAATAGATTGGTAGCACACCTCCGTAGGCATGAAGGGCTAGTCAAAGACATGTTAGAAGCAGAAACAGGAGTTAAGATGAGTAGAGGTAGACCCAGATTAGATTACTGTTCACAAGCAGTTAAGGATGTAGGATGTGGAGATGCGTGTAGTATCGTGCGGGAGGAAAGGGGGGAAAGGTAGAGAAAGCTGTCGTCCATCAGGTGAGCTTTTCCTACTCCCTTATACCATCCATTGTGTGAGCTTTTCTTGAATCCTTCACACCAGCAAAACTCCTTATTAAAAGTAGCAAAATTTTCTCTTCTCCACTCCTCATTCCATACCGTATCCGATACCATACCGCAGTCAACTTGTAATTGAAAATATGCCATTCTCAACTTCAAGTAGTTTTTATTAATTACGTGACCTAAATATTTATGCAACAAGCAGTAAGTTTTTGAGATATTGTGCAGCGGTGAAAACGCTGAGCTGAAGACAAGTACAAATTAGTAAGTTGCGAATGAGTTTAATCCACTTGGTTCAACATACAATCGCTTATTTCAAATCTCCAGACATTTCTACCCTAGATAATGATTTACGGAGTGAGAGCACGTCTATTGTACTTACAAATATCTCCCAACCAACAGCTATTTTAATGAAGCAAATTTAACTTCAAGCTGTCTGTAATTTACACTTCCAATTTTTAATCTAGTTACCGAACTATCTTCCACGTAAAGTTTGAGACCATTATTTTAACGACTGTATCCGGTTTTTCTTTATTTTTATTTTTCGATGTAATTACATTCTGCTTCGGATCTAGTGATTCCCAAAGGATATCGAGTAACTCTCGTTAACATTTGGCAATGTTTGAAATTTTAACTAGCGCTGCATGTTTAGATAAACATTCAAAGGGGAACGTTGCGATGTGATGACGTCTCAGTAATCCACTCAGCTGCCAACCACTCAATATACGTGATAATTAGGGATGCAGAGAGACACATGAGTAAATAAGCCCTATCGTTAGGGAAATACCGTTGCTATTGGCTAAAAGGCGTATTGCACAGTGTCTTATACAGATTACATAGGCATCTATTACATACATATAAAATTTGGTTAGCATGTCATGTCATCGGGTGCAACCATTAATGTCATCAGTAGATAAAGGTGTTACGTACGAGGGGGCGTTTTTAAGTTCGCGGAATAGGGGGTAAGAAGTGAAAATAAAAGTACGAATTTATTTTTCCTTTTCAATACATTCATCTGTTACCCTTATACATTTCTTCGTCGTTTAAACGAAGACTTTTTTGCAAGTTTGAGAATAGATAATAATCGCTGGAAGCTAGGTCAGAATTTTAGGGCAAGTGAGCTAAAATTTCGAAGCCCACCTTCTCCGGAGCAGCCATCCCAACACGGCACCTGTGAACATGCGCATTGTAATGCAGAAGAAAGACATCTTTGTTCAATTTTTCTCTTGTTTTTTCTTTGCCTGCTTCTTTTAACCGCACTAGAATTTAAGCATAGTATTTTCCGGTTATTGAGACACCTTTATCTTTATAATCAATCAATAGGATCCCTTCTGAGCCATTAAAGACTGTCGCCATGATTTTCCCAACCGACTGTGACACCTTAAACTTCTTGAGTGGTGGTGTGCCTTTTTTGTTCCACTGAATAGAGTCCTGTTTGAACTCAGATTTATAATGATGAACCCAAGTTTCGTCCCCAGTAACAATTCGAGTCAATATTCCATATTTATCTTCACTACATAGGTCCAAAATCGCGCGAGAACACTCCACACGTTGTTGTTTTGGAGGCGAAGTGAGTATTTTCGGTACCTATCTTGCGCTGACTTTTTAGTCATGCCAAGATGATCGTGAAGAACTTTAAAAATGATTTTATCTGATAGTCCTAACATTCTACCAGCTAAGAGAATATAGACCATTTCGAATTATTTTATTCGATTAAGCTAACGTGCCTATCACGTTGAGGTTGGCTACGCCAGGATTCGTTTTCAGCAAGTAGATATCCACACAAGTGGACCTTGTTGGAGCATACGTAATAATAAAATGTAGCATCGTGCTACAGATGGCGTTTACTGCACCATTTGTAGTATTTAATAAAACGCACTGTTAAGACAGCAGGTAAAAGTTGGTCTGGCTTCTGTCGGAGCTGCCTTCGTCGCGTTGATGAGATCCAAAAAGATCGAAATCGCGATCCGCGTCTGGCAGTTTCGACAGAATATAGACCATTTCTAATTATTTTATTCTACGAGCTGTTTGTTCTTAAGTCGGGCATCTTCCAGCATTAATTTTTCGTCTTTTTGGATGATTTCCGGAGTGGTCACCTCGATCGGTCGGCCTGGCTGTGGGTCGTCTTCACAAGTGAGTCCTTGCCTTGCTTAAAGAGGGTACGCTACTTGTAAACCATGGTTTTACCTGTGCAAGAGTCCGCGTAAACGGGTGACATCTCTTCCAGTATGGTTTGAACTGATTTTCCTTGCTTGGTAAGAAACTTTATAATTGCGCCGTACTGGGTTTTTTCCATATTTCACAATTTATTCCGGATTGACTTGTTTCGTCGACGATAGTTCAAAGACTACTGACCTAATTAGGATAAACCTTGGTATTTATACTAATAATGAGCTGCTTAATTCGTAATGATTCCTGTAAGTACCCTCACTAATGACCTGCTTATCCATTCCGCCAATCTAAAAGGCGCCCTCGTAGCAAATTTTGAGAAAATCGTTATGAAAGTGTTTTTAGTTTCATGGCCTACATGTAACAGAACACCTTTATCCAGTCTGTATTTTTTTTATTATCATGTATCAATAGGTACCTCTTAGATAATACAGAAACAATTCAACTCAAAACATGCAACACAACACCTTCATCCACTCATGTCTTCACTTGTAACCTCAGGAATATGTTTCATATAACTACAAACCGAAGAAACCCTTATGGAGCTGCTTATAAATTATGGATTCAGTTATGTAGGTTTTGGTAATGTTCGGCGAGAAGATTCGATTAGCAAGTGACAATTCACTATATTGATTAGAAAGTGTTGTTGTTTATTCCATCATAATCATCATCATAAGGTCGTCAGTCCTAAGACTGGTTGGACACGCTCCTCCGCTCTTTCCTATCTAGAATATCCCGCATCTACCCTATTCCTTTTACTCCATTTCCTTATTCTAATATGTCCCTAACTACCACCTTCATGCCTGAGAAGATGTTCCATCAACCTATTTCTTATTGACTTACATAGTCACTGCTCTTTGTTATCCCACTCTTTCTAATACCTTCTCATCTCAAACTTTCTCTATTATTAAAACAATAATAAGGTTCTTAGATGATGTCGCCTTGTGATAATTGCACCTAATAGAGTTTCTCGTGTTCGGATCTCAATCCGCCGCTAATGTCTTACACATCACATCGATATGCTGCACACTTTTGGATAAAATTATTCGACAACATGATAACCACTGTAATTATAATTTTTGTTAAGTGTGTAAATGCACAAAAGTGAGTGCCTTCCATTCCAGACACTTTTTACCACTTAAGCGGCTTCAGTATCAAGAATGATCCGCTTTCGTTCATGAATAATAGGATATCGTTCTACAATTAGCTTACCTTAAATCGCCCTAATTTTAATTTCAAATTTTAATAACCGGCAAAACCAATCTACGTCCTTAATCTAGAAAAAGGAATTACGCCGACAGCGAGGATAATTGAGCTTGTGCTCAGTTTCCGTGTTACTATAGAAACCCGAAATTCAATTATTGCTCCATTGTATTAGTTTTATAAAAACGTCGGAGTAGTTGCAGGTGTCTTACGAGTCTCCCGGAATTTGGTACGATAATCTTATTAGCAAAATGGAGTCTACTTGGCGGCAGGCATTTTCACGTGAATTATACGAGCCGTTCGTTACACAATGATGAAAATTGATTTTGCATATAAATTTCTAAACGATGGTTGCTTAAAGCACCCAAAAGCGATTGGTAAATAAATAATGTTAAGGCTTATCTCATTTAAATTATAAATATTAACCTTTTGAAATGAAAAAGCTTTCGTAGTCGAGGAAATGAACTGCGAATAAATTCCAATTTAAAATTCATAATGAATAGCAGGCTTTGATCAAACCGAACACAACAAAATTCTTTTTAAAATTATAGTAGATTTTCAAGAAATAACTTCCTTGAAAATTACATTCCATACCTATTGTGTTCAATTACTGTGCATATATTCAAAAGAAAAGGGAAGACCCGGAAATGATCTTGCCTTGACTAGAATGCGGAAGTTCAGCTCTCATAATTTCTTTCAGGAGATCTTTTTGTGTTGGGTTTTTTGTCTTTCGCCCATTTTATCCATCTATCTATATGATCTCCCCAGAATCGTCGTGTTACTCTCCCGAATCGTACCACATCTTGTATTTGGAGATCTTCTCTTCTTTTGAAGAGAATGAAGATTCGGGCTGTAGGGCCGTGATATAAGTGAACGTCCAGACGTTTCGTCAGCTACTGCGGCTGACATCCTCAGTGGTAGTGCTGCGTTGACAACAACTCAATCGCTGCCGAGACTTCGAGATATAATCTACGTTCACGTTGTCAACGCAGCACTACCACCGAGGATGTCAGCCGCAATAGCTGACGAAACGTCTGGACAGAATAGTTCACTTAGACCACGGCCCTACAGCCCGAATCTTCATTCTACTATATATTCCGGCCGTGAAAGCCTTTGTTCTTCTCTTCTTTTACTTGATCTCTTAGTTTTACTCCTTTAATCGATCTTTACACCTTCATTTCTGTAGTTGGACTTATGCTATTTGCTTTCGACGTTTCTGCCCTCATTTCTGCAACGTACGTTGGTCTCACCAGAGTCTCTGACTTCTGACTACTCTCAGTGGTCATATATTTATTTTTCTGAATTATGTCTTTCAGATATCTGGCAATTCTTGAAACTTTGTTCGCTTTCGTTCGTACTTCTCTAATCAAATCTCTGTGGTTTGTTATTCCCACTCCCAGATAATTACATTTCGAGCTTTGTTTTATAACTCATTGGCTCTCTTGCTATGACGAAGGACTCTGCCTGCTCTATAGAAATCAGAATATTAAATGTTGCTGCAGTTATATGGAACTTGTATATCGTTCTCATTTTCGTCTAGCAATATTGCATCGAAGAAGAAAAAGAAGGAAGCAAGTAAGTCATTCTCCAGCCAACAATTACTATGCATGTTCTACTTATTACTACATATTTCAAAGTTATAAAGAGTGATCTATTAAACAATTGATTTATATCTCTGCCACTCCTTTTATTATGCGAATTCTCATATAACGAAACTCATCGACTTCTTCAAATCTTTCGTCTCTAACTTTTTATTATAAAAATATTTTATATATCTTATATATAAGTTATGTACCTGTACTATATTTGGAATTGAATTAAGTAGGAAGAATATATTCATTTCCGTATTTTTCTACACCTACATATGTATGTGTATGTCATTTCCTAATGTAGAAATCAAACCCTTTCTTTTGTGTAAAATCTAAATGTGACATAAACATCTTTTGATATGAAAAGTAACCATCCTCTTTCGACTAAAACGATTTTATTTATTTTCATAAAGATCCCCTTAGCGCGATTGCGGGGTTAAGCGAGCAGAAAGTGACAAATGTCTTTTTTCATCCCCGAATATCAACTACGCAAGGACCAAAGCGGAACCCGGACTAAAGCGAAATCAAAAATTTCTACCCCTAAATTTACTTGATGCAGGTATTTCAATAGAATTGGACAAAAGCGGAACTTCTACCATCATAAATTTTTACTGCGAAACATTGTATTACGAAAAACACCAAAAAAAATCGGTTGTCTGTAAAGTCGGTTTACTGACGATAGTTGAACGTGACAACGTCATAAGAAAATACTGATGGAATGGTTCTATTTTTCAAAAGAAAATTTTAATTTTATTTGTTTGATAGATATTTTGTATGGATATAGAGAAGGAGGTAAATGGAAATGTATTATTGTATAGCAGCTGTCCACGCGGACGCATCGCTCACTCAACTAGGAGAGACAGATGTCGAACGCTGCCGAACGCGGAGGCCGATTGTGCCTCTTTGTCGCTCGTTCCGCGCTCTCGCTTGCACTTCAAGCCTTAAATGGAACGCCTCAGAGCGAGGTAACGTCGCATGAGTCATGTTCTTCGTGCGTGCAGCCGGTTTCATCGAATTATAAGACGTTGTCACGTTAAAAAAAAACGGTTTACGTTAGGTTCAGAAGTAAGTGTTGTTGGAGCCTTGTCTATTATTTTGCTTACAGGAATGTAAAAATACAGAAAAATTAAGATTGGGCTAGGTTACCTTTGTGTTTCTACCTATTTATATTGTCTGACATTGGGATCTGCGGAATACGTTAATACTACACCAAAAATAATCAAATTAATGCCTGTAGGTCCGCTGCAGTTCTGATTTTCTATGGTCGATTGTACATGTAAAAATTTTCATAATTTTCGAATCCATTATTTTATTTTATCAAAAATGTTGCTGAAGTGAGTTATTGTCGATTTTACAGGAAGAAACTCAGGATCCTTGCTAATAATAGTCAATTAATCGGTATTTTTAAACTGGAGACTTGGCAAAATCTCTACAGATACTCCAATATATCAAACCTTGCTGCAAATGGCTTTTGAATTAAGAAGTAAATGTATATTTCTGAGAAGATTATGTTTGGTTATATTCTTGAAATGTATTTCAATAATAAGTACTAAAGCCCCTAACCGATTTATCAACAAGAATATAAAAAGTTTTTTCTTAATGATATTGATTTGATTAATAATTACTTAAATTTTCTTTCAGATCTTTCATTTTCCACATATCTTCACAAACGTAAGCTTTTTATATCTCCCTCTCCTGTTACCTCCTCCAAAATTTAGAGTAATGATGTATCCATTCTGCTTTCAGATATTTTAAAATTTTATCACTGTGTAATTCCAGTGTTTGAATTGATTTTATTTATTCAGAACATATTAAAATTGCATTAAATGTTGAAAACTTTATATGAGATATTTCAATTTTAAATGTAATCTTTTTCATGTCAGAATCAGTGATACCATACCCTTTTCCATGCTGGAATATAAAACGAGCTAATCCTATGTATATTTATATCCGAAACAACTCCAACGTCTTGATATGTTCGAAAAAGGGGATTATTCGTCTTCTTCCAGAAAACAATTTAACAACATCCACTCTCTGTTTTTTAAGAAACCGCTAAATTAGTAACCGATGTTAAAATATCATGTGCAGATATTACATTTCATTACAGCTATAGTTCGTTTAGTTTCTGTAGCGATGTGACCTTCAGTTTGACCGGCGCAATGTAAAAAAGAACAGCACTAGGCCAGAAAAGAAAAGAGACAACTCTCGGCCAAACTCTTAACCGGTGAGGAGCATATAATCCGTACAGTACTCCACAGAAAATATTGACCATTTTATCTACTACAATTGCATTGCCCAAATGTACCGTTATTGGTACCAATTACTACTGAAAATATCAACGAGATGTTTATTTATATTTGAAGACATATTAAAGGTTTAACGCTTATTTTCGACTCGCACTACTATTCTTGATTGAACAAAACTTTTGGCAGGTACTATATGAAAAAGTATGTTTAATAAACCACCTACGATTTTGTCAGCGCGCATCCAAGACATTGGAAGGGGCACATCGCTAGAGAAAGTAAATGAAGTATACTACTAAATTTCGTAAACAGATTTTAATATCTCATCATCATAAGGTCGTCAGTCCTAAGACTGGTTGTTCACGCACATCCACTTCTTCCTATCCTAAGCTAATCTTTGCATTTCTCTAAAACTAGAACATCCCACATCCTTAACTATTTGTGAACAGTAATCTAATCTACGTCTACCTCTACCCCTCTTAGTTCCTGTTTCTGCCTCTAATATGTCTCTGACTAGACCTTCATGCTTGAGAAGGTGTCCTACCAACTTATCTCGCCTATTTTTTATTGACTTCCATAAAATCCTCTTACTCCTATTCTTTCTAATACCTCTTCATTTCTAACCTCTATCCAAGGTGTCCTCATCATTTGCCTGTAACATCACATTTCGGATGCTTCTAACCTTTTCTTTTCCGCCGCGTCCACCGTCCATGTTTCGCACCCGTACAGCACCGCGCGCCAAACATACACATTTAACAATCTTTTAAAAATTAATACTTACACCAATAGTGTGAACGGCTGCTAAGCATATTCAAATTTAACGTTCCAATACTTCTTGAATTTGAAGTCTAAAATCATTTCTGAAAATTAATATGTACGACAATTCGCATTTAAAATTTCATTGTATTCATGCTGCATAAAACTGTGCAAGTACAGCATGTACAGACCTTGCATATTAATCTTCTTTTAGGATTAAAATAAGTTAAATATTTAAGTTTTAGTTTAGTACCTGCTTTTGAAGCTGTTCACTGTCAAGCGTTTGTTCAACTGATTTTAAAGAAACTTTGGCCTCAACTTAACCAAAAGGGATCTTGCGAATTGTTTACCGTCTAGTTAAGCTTTTTTTTTATTTTTGATGAACGTCCAGTAAAGTATTAAAGTCTAACTTTCTTAGAAGATTTATGCAGTTAACCAAAAAAAAAAATAAATAATACTTAAACTACCTCGGGCGCGCTTTCGTTTTAACTCGACGTAAATAATCGTTAAAAAGAGTAAGCGAAATATCAAATAATTTTGGTAAGTACTGATATAAATACTGATTTAAATACTGACAATTCGGTTCGTTGTCTATTTTTAATATACAATGTAATTTAATCCTTAAAAAATTATTTATATATAGGTGTAAATTAAAAATGATGATTCTAAAGCTACTCGCCGTAATATGCAACTTGGTATCTACTTGGAAACTGCTCATGCGCGTGCTTTATAACTCGTCCTAAAAACATTCGGCCTGCCACTTAAAAACCGAATTAACCACTTTCAGTATTGTCAACTATTTTGAATATTAATTATATATTAAGTACAATTAGAAAACCCAAAGAGAAACTACAAAAAACTATATCTTAGAATCTCCCATTAATCATGTGTATTCGTTTTCTGAATATCTTGTATCTTGTATAGTATATCATACGGAGAGTAACGCATTGGATAAAACATCATATATCATGGGACGTGAATTGTAGCCGAGTACTTTATCACCCGTTACTTAATCATTTCTGAACGAAGAAGAATTTCTAGCAACAAAAACTACTTAATGTAATATTCATGCACCAGAAAACTCATTTTCTTCATGAAATAAAGCACAGCATACCTAGATATATGTGTATATATATACGTATGTTGTCACGCTTTTCGAGAAGACGACTTTATTAAAGAATGCCACTTCATTTTTATTTGTCCTTTTGAAAAGATAAATCTGAATGTACAATCAAACCGGAGTGATTAATGGCAACATAAAGTGAAGTTTATTTCACAATGCCAAAAATATAGGTTAGTGTCTGTTCTTTTTATAACATTTACTAGGTGACTTAACACAGCACGAACGATCCGATGTAAAAAAAATCCTTTTAGTGTATTATCAAAAACACGTATGACAATAAATTTGTGAAATTGTGTTTTATGCAAGCAATACCCTTATATACCTTAATGTAATGATCAACGTGGTTCCTTCCAAACGATTGATCCGGCTCGAAGGACCAAAATATGTTGAACACTAAGTGAACCGTATATTCGTTATAACGACTTATGTTTACAGTAAAGCTCTCACAGCTAGATTATTAGTTTTCACAATACCCTACTTAAAAAATATCTGAAGAATCCTATCATATTTATATAAAATTAAATACTTAAAAGATTATTTCAAATAAAATTATGCTAATTAACTGAACACTTCCGAAGTCGCTTTCTTAATATAAAGGATTTTACCGTCCCTATATATCTACTCATACGCAATAGCAATAACAATAATAGGTAAAAGCAGTAAAATCTTATCTAAAATTCCTGTAAATATGAAGTGCAGTTAACAATCTAGTTAAATTTAAACTTCTTCCTGTTGTCTAATGGTAAAATTTAGAACACGCCCACTAACTTTTTTTTGTGTTTTTAATTTAACAGTCCAGCTCGTTTGAATATCCTTATTTACATTTCATTTGGCTGTAAATGTCACCGAAACCTTATACAATCGCATATTTGGCAACTGCTGCTTTGTATAATGTAAATCGGACTCGGTCTACATAACTCGAGAGGTCATATTGTTATAACTTGCGGCAAAATTTTAATTGTGAACCCCGCACATCTGTTTTTCATTTCACATTATATACGTTATTCATACAGTTTACAAAATTATTGCAAACGCAAAATTGTTTTCTCGATAGAAGCGTCGAGCGATATTTTCATTCCTGGGATAACAAAGTCATTGTTTGACGACCAATTATTTCGTTGACTAGATTCAGTGACTTTCATTTCCGTTATCACCTGAATTAAAAGTGTTTTAATTTATTAACCTCTGCTCTTTCCTATCGATTAACTATTAATTTTGCTCAAGATAGGAATAATTGTTTTTATTTTGCCTACTAAAATTTTCTTTAACAGTGATAAATGATTTGATAAATTGCCCAAATGCCTACATAAATTTTATTCTGAATTTTTGTTTAATGTATTTATATTCTTTAGTCATTAGATAGTATGCTCTAAAAGACATTATGATGTGTAGTTTAAAACTTTAGTTTCAAAAGTTATTACGAACATGGAAGCAAACAGTAAACCAATTAATAATAAATATTGCTACATATTATGCTATCAACGCATTCTATCCTCATGGCTTTCAAAATAGTCATGAAACAAGTTTACGACTTACCCTTGCTGGTAGCTGGCAGATAGAAAGGATTTGGGTAACGACATCGATCTCTGATCAACTTCAAAGCAGGAGTAGTTGTCCTCAGTTGGAGCACTACCAGGACGCGATAAATCGTGATAGTCTTTCACGCACAAATTATCCAATGGCGTAGAACCGCTCGAGCCTTTACCAGTTTTAGGACTTTTACTATACGTGCGGTCACTAGGTGTCGCCCATATGTCACTATTCGACGACGAACCACTAGAACCGCGCCCGCCCGACGGTGACCGACTTTTCGAGGTCGAAGGTGAAATACGCGGCGATATTTTCTCGTAAATGTGCTCCTCCGAGTAGTCTCGGACCCGCTCGTCCAAACTATTAGGACTAATTCTGCAAAGATTTCTACGACGACCGTTATAAACGATTTCGGGACTTCTGTCGTTAATCACTTTACTGCTCCTTCTAGGGTAATTCCTGTAGAATGATCTCAGGGTATCGTGGGTCACTCGCGTGTCCGGGATATCCTGACTTATCTGCTCCATCAAACTCGAGGTGGAACTGTTTTTGTCCGGACTTCTACCGAGCGAGTGCTGATGCAGGGGATAACTTTGAGAAGCGCGCATTTGCTGTTTGACTTTCCAATTTTCTCGATGGGCACAGTGAGGCCAAAAATTACATGATTGTGGACATTGAACTATTTCTTCACTCATTTTGTACGTCGGAGCGTAGGCCTCTCTGCTGGTACTGGGAGTAGTAACACCTCGTTCTAGAATTTTTCTTCGTTCACGACCATTTCTTCCGACGTAATAAACCTCAAAACTGTTGGTATTTCTTTTTGGTAAATTTTCTCGAAAACGATCGTCTTTATTCTTCGCATACTTCTGCCACACAAGGGCTTGTGCAGCAGCTTTGCTTCTGGACGCCGCTACGAAGTCGGTAACTATCTCAGCCTCATAAAGGAGATCCCTTTCCGAAGCGGCACCAACTTCCAAAGATTTACTGGAAGAGTGGCCGTGTTTTCTCAGTTTCTCAGTTGAATTTGTATGTTTTCTATAAAGTTGTGGGCGCTCATCTTTTGCCGGAGAAATTCGGGAATGGGTTTGTTTGTCAGGACTTCGGTTATTGTTGCTGCTCGTTTTGTCAGGAAGCTGTAGACTTCTGGATCTCCGAACCTTCGTGTCGTCAACTGAACCAGTGTTATTCTGACGAGAGCTGGTTGAGCGTTTTGACTGATTCGAGGAACTAGAAGGCGATTTACGTCTGGTCTCTACACTACTAGAGGAAGAACTTCTAGAAGATGGTTGTTTGGCAGTATCGGAAGAGACAGGAGATCTTTTCAATTGAGGTCTGTGATGCGACGATCTAGATGATCTACTGGTCGAAGATTTATTTGAACGACTCTGAACCGATTCGTTTGAAGAATGCATTGGAAAAGGCGAGAGTGCGTTCAAATTAAAGTTTGCCGACGAACTGTTATTATCTTCTTCGTCCGCATCTTCGTTGGTATCAAAAGAATTTTGTTCTTTTAGTTTAGGCATTGAAGGTCTATTTAAACAACTATCTAAACTACGGAAACCCATGGAAGAAGACGATGATGAAGACGAACCGTACTTTTGAACAAAATTTGTTCTTCTACAGGCGCTAGTGTCTTCCAAAGACTTAGTTTGAGGCATTCTCGATTTTGGAACATCTTTACCAGACGTCTTCAATTTTCGGAATTGAGGCGCTGGTGGTTTAGTAACGAGAGGCGATTCAGGTGGACTCAGCACGTCTCTATCGATGGCGTTGTATCTGGGTAGGAATGGCGCTTTAGTGAAGAATGCTCTAGATTTCTCCTTTTTGTCCTGAAACGCAGGAGGCGGTGAAATAATTGGCGTGATAGACGGAGGTGAAGAATCTTGAACACATGGTGGTGAAGGTGGAGGAGGTGGTGAAGGGCTTCTTTCGATTGATTTTTTTGTGCGTTGCACTTTGATCGGCAAATATGCAGGTCTTTGTTTCTCGGGATTGTTCGATTCCTGACAAAGTTTACCAGGCTCGCTGTTGCAATGGTAATCTGCTAACCTGTAGAAAAATAACATTTACGTATTTTTTAAACTTTCATTTCAAAAAAATAAATCGTTTTACTTGACAATGCCTTTCCGTTGTTGTTGTTGTTGTTGATGTTGCTGGAGCGACCCCGAAATTGATGACTTCTTGTAATTGCTTTTTCGACAATCATCCAATGACCTTTGCTGGACCTGGACCCAACCAGACCTTCCCAAAAATACCCCATCAACTTCCCTATCACACCATCGCACTGGCGACAGCTCTCTACTGCAAGAGCCTGTAATGAACAATTCCTTTGAAGATATCGGCTCCTCGTAATTGAAACCGTTTTCGTTATTTTCCCATGGATATTTAACGCTCGCCGTTGAACCTAGAGACTGATGTTTAGTTATCGATGAGACGTTTTGCTTTGGACTACGAGAAGATTTGTGCGGTTTGGAAGCATTTGGACTAATTTTTGACAGGGAATCCCAACGGTCCGACGTATTTCTCAAATGAACTATTGACACATTTGGGCCTCTGAAAATAAAGGCAACTAATTATCACCAAATGAGACTTTTTGATCGAAGCCTAAATAAATAGTAGAACTAAAAACACCATTCGTGTCTAAATTGATGATTATGACCGATCCTTCCAATTTTAGTTTTCCTAAATGATTTCAATTAATGCTGTTGTCTACATTTAATATCACGTCAATAATATAAGCGTAATGGCCCTAGAACTCCATAAAGTGTGGTCATAAAAACAAACATAACATATAACATATAAAAATAGCTGATCGTGTGCCATAAAGGTAGTGTTTCACCAATGAACATTTCCGTTATTCTACGTTGACATTTATGTTAATTTGAAATAGAAAGACTGGAGTTGTTATTATCAATGATTTAGTACTCCTACAATAATACTTTTTAATATTTTTCATTAATAGCTTCTGGAAAACAAAAAGCAGACCTTGTTTTCTCACAAAATATTCTTAAAAAGTCAATAACGTAATAGAATAGGATGCCAGACCCGCCAGACATTACTTATTTTCTGAGTATCAAAGTGGGTGGGACAGGGTAATGTTAGTATGTACGAATATTGTTAAAAATTAGCAATTGAACACTGCCAAACACTTTGAGCAGTAAGTTCACAAAAAAAGATCGTAGTTTTACTTACAGTTTAAGTTATCATTTTTAGATATAACTAGAAGCGAAACCCGGCGTTGCTCGGGTTAAAATACATCGCATGTTTAATGGTATATAAAATATCTAAGGATCCACTTTTTAACGTAAATAATATAAATTTGATATTGATCAATTGATCTTCACTCGACTGCAAACACGATCAAACTGACGAAGTCACTGAATTTCGGTTTAAATACCATAATACATAGAAATTTCTAGTACCAGAATATTCAAGATTATTCTTAACAATGACAGCTTGTCCTTTATTTTTTAATGTTTTCAATCGTTCTAGAATGTTGAAGAACGAAATTATTCCTGATAATGACAGACCACCCTGTACCTTTATAAAATTTCTTAATAATAGTAGATCGTTCTAGAATATTTGGACAAAATCTAGAAAATTCTAGAAATCCCTGATAATTAATTGCGGATATTTGGAACTTTCCAGATCATTTGAGATATTTCTAGAACATTCTGGAATATTCCATATCGATTTTACCAGTTGCACACAATTTGGAACTTTCCAGATCATTCCAGATATTTCTAGAACTTTCTGGAACATTCCATATCTATTTTAACTGTTGCACACAATTTGGAACTTTCTAGATCATTCCAGAAATTTTTAGAACCTTCTAGTACATTCTAGATCGATTGTAACAGTTGCACACATTCTGGAGTTTTCTGGAACATTTCAGAAATTTTTAGAACTTTCCAAAAGGTCTCATAAGTTAGATAAGGACAGACATATATTTTTTTCACATTTTCGCCACCCAACGCGACCAAACTCCCTTACTTTCAGCAGAAGACCAAGGGCTATTTACCACCCCTATGGGAAGTTGATAGGAGTTGGTGGTGATAGGGAAAACCCTGTCTTTACGTACGCACATTAGCATTTTATATATATATTTGGAATTTAGATTTCAATGCTATTTGTCAACAGCCAGACCAATTGTATCATACCCAGACACAATTAAAATGTTGTATTATAAAGTCATCTAATTATCGCCCTTGCGCTTTTTAATAGAGTTTGACGGATGTTTGACCCCTACAATTAGTCTGGCTAAATGAATAAACAGCTTGCATTTTTGAGAGAACTCCATACGTTCGAGGTATGACAATATTCTTTAAAGTGATGTAAAAAATAGAACTTTGTGTATGTAAGTCCTAAATACACTTAATAATTTCCCGAAGGGTACTGCATATATCATACCATTTTTTAAATTAATAAATAAATAAGTTTTTTTACGTATGTATATTGAGTCCCCGAGACCTATGTATGTACTTCTGTAAATACATATATAGCAGTTACGGAATAGGCACGACAAGTTCTCTAATATTTTATTGTGCCCACTGGGTTGTAAATATTCAACCGCAAGATCGGCAGCTCCATTTTACAGTTTCGCAAACTACGTTACAAGCGTCCATGGTCAGGTCAGGAAGGAATTTTTCGCGACAGTAAATTTAAAAGTAGCCACAAGTAGAACGAAACGGCTTTATGAATCGCTAACTTTGCAACTGGAATGAACAAGTTTCCCGACAGCAATAACACGTGTTCTGAGATAATAAATAGCAATTGGAACATGTTGCGAGTTACGGCGAAAACGAGGGATGGAAGTTTTGGAAATTACATTTAAGCATATTCCTTGACATCATTGTTGCTGAGGGCAAAACATAATGTACCAAATAAACAATTTTAGAACTAGCGGAACTCACTCGAATTCAGAGTAATGTGTTTAAAATTTGTTGAAAGAACCGACTAATCGGTTATAATAATTGTCAACCGATTTCATTATTTGAGACAGCTCATATGTAAAATTTTCCTTAAATATTTTGTTGAAACATTTGAGTGTGTTGATAGTGTTAAAGTGTAATCTGTTGGAACTGCTAAACAGTTCACTTCGGGTTCATATGCAGAATAGGAGAAACTATAAAGAAATTAAAAAAAAAGATTTGAAGTGAAAAACAAAGAAATAGTACAAGTGGAGGAAGAAAGGAAAAAACAAAACAATAAGAAAATCAACATGTGCAAAAAATTGCTTAACATGGAACTCCAGAATGTCTTCAAAAGGGTGTAAAAGTGAAGAACAGTGAAGTGATAATGATAGCTGGTTTCAGAATAGGAAATTGATGGAAATATTGCAAATATTGGCTATGAAGTAGCAAAAAATTATACAGATTATTATGGAAAGAGAAAGTATCTCGTAGTCATTATGCGAAATGAATGTATGGAATATAAAGATTGGAGACGAAAATTTAGAAGAAGTGGCCGATTTTAGGTATCTAGGAAGTCAGGACGGAAGGAGTAGTAGGGATACAAAGCAGATGATAACGTAGGGTCGAGTCGCCATCAACAAAAAGAAGTCACTTCCATGCTCGCGAACGGTTAATTTGGAAATTCAAAAAAGGTTGTTTAATGTGTATGTTTGGAGCGTGCCGCTGTACGGGTGTCAGACATGGTCGATGGGCGCGCCGGAAAAGAAAAAGTTAGAAGCGTTCGAACAGGCGAATGGTGAGGATACTGTGGATATAGAAGGTTAGAAATGAAGAGGTATTAGAAAGAGCAGGAGAATAGAAGACTGTATGGAAGTCAATAAGAAATAGGCGAGATAGGTTGGTAGGACACCTTCTCAGGCATGAAGGTCTAGTCAGAGATATGTTAGATGCAAAAGATGAAGTTAGGAGGGGTAGAGGTAAACCTACTATTCGTTTCAACAAGTTGGAGATATGCCCCTTCCCTTTATTAGGATACGCCGTATCTTAATTCGAAATTCAATCATACTTGTCTGTGGAGCTCATTTCTCCACCGATCATCGAGCGAGAACTTGACAAAAGTCTACAGTACCATTTGCAAAATTATTTAAACTGCCTCCTTAAAATTTAAGAATATGCTTTATTTAAAAGCATATTTAGCCAAAAATAATTACAAGTGAATTAACTTAACGCTCTACTGACCTACAAAACTTTTGCTTTGTTTTCTATTGTTAATTTATATACGTTTTTGTTTTAAGAAATTGCTAAACATTTTCGTCTAGTACTGTACAGTTCTAGCCGATCTCCTAAGACCGCCCATCGAGAGCTATGCTCGTTCAAGCTTGTTCCAACTATTTCTGTCTTGCTCACTCCTAGTGTGTATTCTTTCTATCTTCGCGCAGATTTCTTCAAGGTCACAATTCTAACAAATTGAAATGGACTGTAGATTAGATTACTGTTCGCAGATGGTTAAAGATGTGGGTTGTTCTTGTTTTAAGGAAATGCGAAGATTAACTCAGGATAGGAAAAAGTGGAGGTGCGTGTCCAGCCAGTCTTAGGACTGACGACCTTATGATGATGATGAATGTATGGAGAAAGTAACAGCGTTACCTGTTAGGGGTACCTATTAGAAATGAGAGGGCAGCAGTTAAACAAAAAAATATATTCACATATACTTAAAGCACACCATGTATCACGTAAGAGGTCATTATTTTAAATCAAGACTCATTCTCGTCTTCAACAAGCGCCGATGAAGGCCTATACTAAAGAACGAACGTCCGTGTTGGTCTTTGATAAAGAAAGTATATTTTGCCCCTCTTCTTAGTGTATATTCTTACATACCTTTTGCACTTTACACTTTTCTATTTAAACTACTTATGTATACGATCACACATTTTTCTTATATTTTTTCATACATATACAAAATATACATAAAAGTTCTCATTTCCCAAAGTAAATTACGTTATTCGTTCTTAAAATCCTTACAAATATAATTTCTTTCTCCATTTCCAATTCAGCTTGTAAATCCTTTACAGTCGATTCGTTTACCCAAGGTTTACTGTTGGTGCGGTTGTTTCTTTAAAAATTTCTTTCCAACGATTCGAGTTAGTAAAACGCGTGGTATTTTCTATCTACGTCTGGATTGAACCCAAACGTGGGCTGATTAATAAGTTTTCCGTTACATACTTTCCGTATTCTATTACGAAATTTCACCCCTAATGCTGCCTACACGTTGTACATTAAAAGTAAACTTACTGACAGTCATTTCTCCATTGCAAAAGGTCAACTGAATTAAGGATGCTTTAAATGGAAAACAATAATGCTATTCAAAAGTCAGCTTCTACCAATGCATCTCCAGTTTTTTGTTCGCAAAGGGGCAATAAGTGTGGGAACTTGGTCTAGTTATAATTGACATACTTGGTTTTTGAATTTCTGTTCTCAAAATTTTTCAAATTATTCTCCGCATTGGTAAAAACATTTTCGTTATCGGAATATTGAAGAGTAAAGTTGAGGGATTTTACTGAAGTTCGATTTAATTAGAAATTCTATACATGAACCATCAAAAATTGTTTCAAAAACGAATTATACTTGATCAGATTCCCAATGGTCCGTCTAACACCACTGTTGAAATGAAAGCAGAACATGTAACTAGAGCATCTAGTTATGACTATGACCTTTAGCTGTAAAGAAAAAATTTAAAAAGTCTGACCAGCTTGAACAGACTAGAAGAAAATATAACGTATTATTAAGAAATGTCAGAATCAGCAGTCAGTGGTGACAAGCAGAGCAGAGCTAAGGACTTGGAATCATTAGTATTAAGCAGTGGGCAATGATAGCAGGTAGATCAGATTTCGTGTCGGCGAAGACCGTGAAGAATTTGATCAAGAATAATAATAATTTCTGAATTTTTTATTATCACTTTTTAAATTTTACTTATTTGAAAAAATTTATTAACTTTGCTACTTAGTCCGATTACCCTCTGTAACCAAGTATCTGTTCCATAAGGATTGATTTAACTAACTGACCTAGAAAAAGATAGAGAAAACTGATGTTTCGCCGTAGAGATTAGAGATAATACAATTACAGTAAAAAAGTCTTATACTACCCTGTAAGTTACGATCTACTATAAAATTAAAAGTAGCTGGACCCTCTCTTTCTAACTTTCATTTTGGCACTATATTCTCATAATCAACAAAAACAAGAGTTAAGAGGGCTAGAGATAGACCGAGATCAGATTACTGTTCACAAAAAGTTAAGGATGTAGGCTGTTCTAGTTTTAGGGAAATGCAAAGATTAGCTCAGGATAGGAAGAAGTGGAGGTGCGTGTCCAACTAGTCTTACTGACGACTTATTATGTTGATCATGGTTTTTATATCCATAGGTATGGTGTTGTGGTACACCTCAGAGGAACCAAGCTTATGCTATTCGACAAATACTAATTATAGGTTGTGTTCAATGTATTTTGTGTAGAACAAAATGACAAATATCTAACATATTCACCCCGTAAGTGCTATTTGCTCACAATATTTTTAAATTTTAGTACTATTTACAGGATTGCTTCCAAAACCTTTTGTCGAATTGAATATACCTTGTCAGTTCTTCTCTCTCTTTCCCTCCCGGCAAGCAGTAAGTAAAGTAAAAGGGAGAGAGATGTCCACTAAGACATTCAATTTATGGCCAGCGTTACCAGTCCTAGGGATATTTCCCTAGACCTGGGTAATTTGGAGCTTTATTAGGAAAAGTTTAATAGACAATATAATTTAATTTTTATGCCAAACAAATTCTCGTTATTTAGAAAAGTGAACCTTGAAAATTCCTTTAAATATATTTTGAATTAACTTAACGCTCTACTGACCTATAAAACTTTTGCTTTGTTTTCTATTGTTAATTTATATACGTTTTTGTTTTAAGAAATTGCTAAACATTTTCGTCTAGTACTGTACAGTTCTAGCCGATCTNATTTTTATGCCAAACAAATTCTCGTTATTTAGAAAAGTGAACCTTGAAAATTCCTTTAAATATATTTGTGAATAACTAAAAAAAGGTTTTCCTTTTTTGCGTCAAATGAATTTCTTTTTGTTTAAACATCCTTTTCACATCGGGGAAATACAAGGAAAATAAATAGAAAATTATAAAAAGCCAATAATTCACCCCACTTAGGTAAACTTTTAAAATCAAAATCGAACGTTGAATAGGTATATTCAGTTATTAAGGTTGATTTATTACAGTTATTGATAAACAAATGAATGATTAATGAGTTTTTAAGGCAAGGCCTTTCCTTTTCATTACATATTTCATTATATAGAAAGAAATAAGTTATTCCGAAAGCTTTAACAACTTCCTGTTCTCTTGCACAGTTTTAGCTAAATCACATTTGTCTGACGGACTCCCAATCGATTTTCTCGCTTTTATTAATTTCCTTGCCGAGAAAAATAATCTTGAGTCAGAAAAGCCGTAGAAATTATATAACGTGATGGACGACTTACCAAAAATCAGAATATTAAACAGAAAAACGTTACAAAATAATTTGCATATTACATCAGTTAATTTATATTTTTGATGTAGATAACCGTTGTATAATACATATACTATACTATACTATATAATATATAACAGCAAATTTTTGAATTGGTCATTAAGAGAAGTTAAATGAATACCTTATACTAAAGCGAATTCATAATTACTATGCCATGTAAATTACGTAGCCATTTGCACGAACAGAGCTAAGTAAGCGAAGTCACACATAATAAACTTTTAAAGTGAAAGAGAGATAATTTAGTACCTTGTTCTAACATCTGCCTGTTAAAACTAGGTATAACTTAATCAAGAAAAATAGAAAACAAATTATTTTTTGTTAACAAGCACCGGAAGAAATAACTTCATCTACAACTGTTTTTGGTACCTTTTTAAAGTTCCCTACCTCAAGTTGAAATTAATATCAAATATTTAAGTTTGCAATCTCTTGGACTATGAAAAAATCAAATTTATCAAAAGATACGGCCATTTATGCTGCACATTTTGACACTTGCAAGGGAATAAATCACTTCCCGTTATAGCACAAATAAGGGGAAAAATCCAAAAACAGTAAATTTGCAGTTACACCACAAAAAAAAAATAATTGTAATTATCATCATCATAAAGTCGTCAGTAATATTAATAGTTGGACACGCACCTCCACTCCTTTCTATCCTGAGCTAATCTTCGCAAGACCCTAAAACCAGAACAACCCACATCCTTAACTATTTGCGAACAGCAATCTAATTTAGGTCTACCTCTACTCCTCTTAACTGCTCTAATGTGTCTCTGACTAGACCTTCATACCTAAGAAGGTGTTCTATCAACATATCTCGCCTATTTTTAATTGATTTCCATAGAGTCCCCTACTCTCCTATTCTTTCTAATGTCTCTTCATTTCTAAACTTCTCTATCAACGGTATCCTCATCATTCGTTTTCCTTTCTTTCCCGTCGACTTCTTTTTATTGAAGGCAACTCGAACCTATGCTATCCTTTGCTTTATATCCTTACTACTCCTTCCGTCCTGACCTATCTGACTTCCTGAATACCTAAAATCAGCCACTTCTTCTAATCTTTCGTCTCCTATCTTTACATTCGTTCTTTCCCTAACAATTGCAAAACATTCTTAACATAATGTATACTGGATAATTAGTAACATATACAGGTTTACTTAATTAGCCAAAAAGTTTTTAAGAAACTGGTTAGATCAAAGAAGATCCAACTAACTTATATTTATAATTTTGACAGTCAGTTAGATAAGATCAGATCAGTATAATTTACTTTGTATATATCACTGATTAATCTGTATACATTATATTAGGAATTTTTTGTAATTGTTTTCCAGAGCTTGATAAAGTCTCAAGAGATAGATACGAAACCTAGCGAGTCAACAATGGTCTAATGGTTTTTCAATTTTGTTTATCAATACTCATAATCCTGTTCAATTATTATTTTCATTGTAATATTCTCCATTTCAGTGGAACATCGAACCACCAACGATTTTTTTAGTGAAACATAAATTTCTATCAAATGTCTTATATCTTGTACTAAGCATTCCTAAGGTTATTTTGTTTTATTAGTAATTTAAATGGAATTCTACAATCACTTAGCTGTGACTGTTAACTATTTACTTTCGCTATAGAAAAACTTTAAATGATTATAGTCGTGTTATAAAAAAAAATGGATTTATAAAAAATGTATACAGTTGAATAAATAAATACTTAGTAAGAGGCAATATATATTGAGCTGTAACTATTTACATTCACTTTCTGACATTCCCAGGTCAACGGGCAGGAGATTCAGAGAATCGTAGTTAGCATCGCATCGTATGCAAACTACAATTATGTAAATGCAGATTATTCTAATTGTGTGAAATGCACTGATGAATATTAATGTACGAATGCTAGGTGCCAAAAAAAAAAAGAACAGTGTGAATTCTGTAGTTCCAAAAAGGCTTACTACGATACTAACACTCCAGAAACGGCTCTCAAAGCTTTCTCGATTTAAATAATTAGCTAGATTACAAAAATACTGTTCGTTTTTAAAACTATGGCTATATTACCTACTTTTAATAAAATTTTGAAAATTCCAACTGACTGCTTTAATGTGTGAAGTATTTTTCCATGGGAAGAAAACAAATAAATTTTGGTATTTCTTAAAGGAAAAGGAAATTTTTGGTTTCTAGAAGGTTTGACTAGGTTGAGGTCCAAAAGGCACCTGTCTATCTTTTTTCACTTAAAATATTCTATACCTAACTGCATTAAGCTTCAAATTTTCAACAACTTAGGTTTTTGTAGTTTTTAGGTTACGTGCGTCCGAATGAAAAACAGAACGCTTATTGGATCACATTTTTGGGGACCAAAGTTCTGTGAACTGTACCTACCGTGTGACATATCAAATGAAAGGGCTTGTTGTAAGGGTCTCAAATATATATTTTTCTATGGTAATTTATTAAGTAAAGTATTCTTAAAGTTACTTAACACAATAGATGAAAATTAACCAAATCCCATCGCTTATTTCCAAACTACTGAATCTAATATTTTGAAAAGAAATACAGAAAATAGTCTTTTACTTTTAGATTAACAGAAAAATTAATATGAAGTCCACCTAATTGTATGTATTATTTATAGATTCCATGATAATAATTTCAATTTTAATTATATTTTTAAAAAAAGATTTGTTACTCATATTTACCTATCTAATAAACAAATGCTGTTAAAAACAACTATAGAATCAAAAAAATCATATAATGTGGAGTAGAAGTAACAGGCAATTGTCTATAAATTGACTATTTCCGAAACTATTATTTCGAGAAACATTAGCTTTAAACTTTAGCACTAAACAAAAACAACAAAATCCATTCTGAGGGTAGGTAAGTAGATATATTTCTATTTCATTAATTTGAACTTTCATTTTCTGGTACACATCAATTTTGAAAATTAATTAATAATATTAATGATAAGTTGTAACGAAATAAACGGACAACCGTCGTGAATCACCCGAACTTCAAAAAGGAAAACACCAAGAATCATAAATTCCATGTTCACTAATCCATTCTAATCAGTTGTATTCACCACGTTCGTCATTTAACGAAAATACACTGGCGAAACGTACCACATGTTATTATGTTTGTTGTTAGTTAGTTGGGTACTCACCTCGCGCTCGTCATGTCGACTTCGACCGATGACGACTTTGCACTGGGTCTAGAAGTGCCCATGAAGCCGGCGCCCGCTGGTCCGGCCGCGGAAACAACGGAGCCTTGGCGGACCGGTTGAGACGACGATTGCTTCTCGGGCGCGGCCCACGATCGGGCAGCTGAAGAAGAAGGCGGTACCATTGCAAGGCCTTGATCTGCAAGACGTGCTGCAACAACCGACGAAGACTTTTGCTTTTGAGGATGAGATCGACCGCTTTCAATGGCACTATCGATACTTCGCTGCAAAAAAATTGCTTCACGTGATCGACTGTAATCGTTTAATTCTCAAAACTATCGACAGCTAATCGTTAATCAACTGCTAAATTAGCTACTTAAATCAATAGCGGTTAATGCATGACAGGAACCCACCCCGTTATTTTTCTAAATAAAAGAGATGCATCCTTTATTGTTTTGTGGTAAACTTCTGAAATAAAGATATATTCCCATAGCATCTAGGTTAGGTTGGGGTAATGAATGAAGACCTCCCTGAAGGTCGAATGGTCACTGATGCTTTAGTGGCCATTTGACCGTTGAAGGACAGGAGAAGCTTAATCCTCTGGTGTTTTTTACTGTTGTTGATGAAGATGAAGATTAATCTTTCGTTCTGTTCGTGTTCGATATGATAATAAGAAAATTTAGTAAAACAAATATTTATTAGGCACAGTTACAGAATAGAAGAGTAAAGTAAAGGAAAAAGTTGATTTAGAACTGAAGAATTTTGAATTTGAATAATTTAGGAAAATTGCATTTTGCATTTTCACTTGTGTGAAATAAAAAGAAAATATTCCGACAAAGAAATGTCTAATTATTATGTTCGGTTATCGTTTTGCCTTACCCATATATGTGATATAATGTGATGATTTATGAACGAATGCCTGTAAGCGATCGATATCGATTGCACCTTTGATACGACCAAAAGAGAAATTTCGGGAAATGATGAAGAATATTCCACTACCGTATAAACAAACGGACAGAATTCAATGAGAAGGAGTCCATATAAGTATAGTGCGAGAACAAGAATAAGACTAAACATAATAGTAATAATAAATCCTACATTAATATAATTAATCAGATTGTCAAATAAATTATATTAAACAAATTACGTATATATATACATATATATATATATAAGAGACATATTTAAATAGACATACGTCACAATGTTGTTATTAATTTCCTCATCCATAATAGGTAGTAATATTGGCAGTTGTCTACGGTAATTGTCAATTTTATCAATGATAGATTTTCAGGCAATTAATTTTCGTAAAATCTGTTCCACTAAACTAAGTAATCATTTGGGAAAGTAAATACCTGTTTGTTAGCCTTAATTATTACGATTACATTAAAGTAGCTCCGTGAACCATTAATGAAATAAATTAATCCATTAGGTAGCTGTTGCTTGATTAAATAAGCTTCTTGGGATTCCATGTATTATTTATTAATGTTAATTTATTTGTAATTGAAAATGAACCTTTAGAGGAAACTGTTTGCCAATCAATAGAAATCCTTTCAAGTGTTGAAATTTTTATTTATTCGTTTATCTTTAGCCGATAGGTACCATAGTGCCTCGCTGCATTTCCCTTGAGTAATTTTATTTTTACTGTCTGCAAACTTTTTAACGATTCTGCCACACTTGCGAATGCCAATAAATCATAGCTGATAAAATTGTATCTAAGTAAGGCTCACTCTTTATCCTATTTTACGGCATTATAAATAAAGCTGCACCGTTATCGTCCTATCTTCTATTATTTATTCAAACTTTTAAAAAATATTACTCACAGAATATTAATACTGATAATGAAACCGATTATTATTATTTAGCAGAAGTAAAATAAACGAACCAAAAATATAAACGACAAGATTTTTAAAAATATAGGTTTCTGGCCTTCATTGAGAGGAATGCCTTTACTTTAGGGCTGTTCGATTTTAACCCTTTAGTCACAATATATATTTCTCCTTTACAATGTTATTAAAATTTCAATGGAAAATATGGAAACAAAATCACAGAATGCAGTCTTTAAGATAGTTATAGTTTCAGTATAAATTCAAAAAAATTTTCTTTATAGTGCAGAATCAAAGCAGAAATTCAATTTCAATTTTTCATTGTAAATAAGCCTTTATCAAGGATATAAATAAACACAAAAGTTATTTCGAGCCCAGGCTACTTGTCTGCTACTTATTAAGCTTTTCAGTCAATAATTCGTTTACATAATATCATATTGTGACAGTATGTCGCCATCTACTGATGTTTGCTACAATTAGCAGCCAAACATTCCAGTTGAAACTAAACAACTGCAAAGAATTGAGCGAGTTTAAATTTCTATATAATTGGTTGCATATACAAGCATTCTAATGACATGTTGTAACTATTAAATTTTTAATATTTTAAAATATACATAAATTATAAAATTTTTGAACTAAATTAAAATGTAAGTGTAATGTAAATGTAGTCCATCCTTAAGGATACCTACGTGCGCATTTGGACAAGCTCACCTAGTTATAGATGGAATGTAAGATGCATCATTAATTGAAGAGAAGGTGGAATTTATCAAAGAACGTTTTGGTACTTTAAAACAGTAGCAGTTAAATGATTAAACCACATTTCATACAAATTCTGGAAGATTCCTTGAAAGTAAACAATTATGGAATAAGCTGACATCAGATACTTCCTAAATAAATTAAGGTTAGTAGGTACGTAGAATCTAATCATTTTTATTCTTTGTGGGCGTCAGCTGTCCAAAAGTCAATTTAGTTTTACATTAAAGGGTTACTGTTTACTACGCTTCATGGAATTTCAGACCTTTATTTTCTTACTTAAAAGGTCCAAGAATGTTTTTATAAATCATTCACGCTACGTAGTCGCAAAGTTCACTAGACAAGAGCGTGGCGATGAGAAAGCTTTTCTCGGTGGCATAGACAATTTATGTTCTTGTGTTAGACGACGTATTTTTTTTTTCTATTTATTCAAAAATGTTTGGTATGCAAATGAATGAGAAGGAAATTCTACTTCTATTCCAAATAAAATAGATACGATAGGGTTGAAATTAAAAAATATGGTAATTTGGACTTTTTCATACTTTTATAAGAAGTACAACCTTCATTATCTAAAAATAATGAAAGTTCGAGTCTTTTGTTCTTGTCATATTCTTGTTTATGTTAACTTCATATTGTATTAGTTTTCTTAAGTCTTACCACAAGAAATCTTGTTTTCGATTTTGAACGTATTATACGTATCAAAATTTAGATGGAAATAATATTAAAATAAAAAGAATAAGATTGCATATCTGGAGTAAGGCGCTGTACGGGCGCGAAACGTAGAAGGTGGGCGCGGCGGAAAATTGAAGGTTAGAAACGTTCGAAATGTGGTGTTACAGGCGAATGATGAGGATACCATGGATTGATTTCAAGTATCTAGGAAGTTAGGTAAGTCAGGACAGAAGGAGTAGGAGGGATATAGAGCAGAGGACAGCGCCTTCAACGAAAAGAAGTCAATTCTATGCTCGGGAACGATTAATTTAGAAATTCAAAAAAGATTGTTATAGGTGTATGTTTGGAGCGCGGCGGACATGGACAGTTGGCGCTACGGAAAAGAAATGGTTAGAAGCGTTTGAAATGTGGTGTTACAGGCGAATGATGAGGATACCGTGGATAGAGAAGGTTAGAAATGAAGAGGTATTCGAAAGAGTAAGAGAACAGAGGGCTCTATGGAAGTCAATAAGAAATAGGCAGGATAGGTTGGTAGGACACCTTCTCAGGCATAATGAACTAGTTAAATACATATTAGAAGCAGAAACAGGAGTTAAGAGGAGTAGATGAGAACCTAGATTATAATACTGTTCGGAAATAGTTAAGGACTAGCTGATCCGGCGAACTTCGTACAACCAGTCAATTGATGTAGCTAAACTTAATTTATTTATGTTTTTGATGACGTAATTTTCATAAATTTTTGACAAATCGTAGAATTTTTACTTGATACAAATTATTAATAATTGATACAAATACTAAAAAATTGGAGCATCTAACTTTATAGCAAGGCGGACCTGATTCTATGTAATACCTACCAAAAAAATTTGCCGCCCCTACTTTTGCACTACCCGGGGCCCATGGTCTCCTTTGCCCCCCTCCCTTTGCCTATGGTCTTTCCGTTTGGTATTGATGGTATAATTTACTTAAAATACTCCTTCATAAAGTAGTAACAGAAATTGTGGTCGTGTTATATTCCATTCTTGTTAGAGTTCACTTTTTTTATTCACGCACGGGAAAATTACTAATTAAGTTTTCCCGGAATGTTGAGTGTTTTTATGTAAATTATACCGTCAAAACCAAGCGGTTAGGCCGACATTTTCTACGATTTTCCACCGTCCCCGCTTATCTCAAAATGGGCCGAGATTCCTCCTGTATATCATATGAGAAAGACGCTCTAGATTAAAAACCTGATATACCAGGCGGCAGAAGGTTGGCATGTCATGGGTTTTTTGCGGGTGAACTCCCTATCTAACACGGATTTTCCAAGTGCAAGTCGCAAATGGGCACTGTTTGGGGTCAAGAAATCGAAACACGACGCCATCTACTTGATGCTTACCCAACCTTGATAGCAATATATTTTGAAGTGTTGTGTTGATAGATTATTATTCTGCTATTCGGGAGGAGACGAATCAAACAATTCAGAGATCATTAAAATCGGTCCAGTCATTCTCGAGTTATAAATGGTGTAAACAACCCCACTTTATTTTATGTAAGTAGATGTGGGGTGTTCGAGTATTACGAAGAAGTAACTGAGGATAGGAAACAGTCGAGGTGCGTGTTCAACTTATCTTAGGACTGATGACTCTACGATGATGACGATATGGATAAATTACCCGCTATCTGTATATAATTTGAGAACAAGGTACACTCAAAATCATGAGCAAACGGTTTTGACAAAATTAGTTTCTCAACTAGTTTATCTTGTTATTGTCACGTATCTCATATGCTCTTGATGTTGTTTTGGTTTTTAAGACAAGGCAAGGCAAAATCGATATACTCCTTACTCTTTCGACAGTCCTGGGTAGTTCATTAAAACGGTGTCAATTACATGAACCATGTAGACAAGCAAAAATGGTAAATTCCAAAGAAATAATGTGATTTGTACCGAATGCCAAAACACTTAGCTTCCTATTGATAAATTAAGCATTCAGATCTGCTCTCCATCTGCTGAAGTAATGGTTTGAGGATAACCATAATGTTCCTTAATCTTGGATGGTACGAAATTTGGGTTTAAAACACTTACGTTGACAAGGGGATTCCGGGTCTTAAACTCTCTCTCGACAGACCTCTGCTGAAGATGTCGACTTAAAGCAAACATCTCGGCTAACCTAGACCTCGTTTTGGAAGAGCTGGTCGTGCTGGTCTGTGAACTTCTCCTTCTTCCAGGAAACACCAAATGCTCAATGTCAGTAGTATAACTCGGGTCTCTCCGAACAAAATCTTGCATAGTCCATTTGGGTCCCTCTTTCGATCTGAAAACGTTATATGTACAGTCTACAATAAATAAAAGATGCAAAAAAAATGAATATCGAATAGCAATACAATTATTGTTTCACTGAACGACAACTTCCTCAGCTGGTTAGGTAATTGTCCAGTCACGACAAAATGGCTTCTATTTTCTTTTATAAATTGGGCAGGTCAATAAAATCAAGTAGGTGTTGAAAAGGAAGAAAAAAATGATAAAAAGGCAGCTGTTGCATGTTACCAAAATCTGGCCTCAGAATTGTCTCAGCTCGTCAAGATTTTTGGATGTAACAATCTCAAAATTCAATTTTTGGGCTATTTGAGAAGATTATTAGATGAATTAAAAGAAGAAAAAAACCTAGCGAACAGTCATTTCAGAGGCATTTTTTTAGCGCTGAAGTGGAATCTAGCCTCATACTTTTTCGCGCGCATCAAGATTTTGAAGTATTTCCACTTCAATATCCAAATGTTGTATAAGCGAAATTCAAGTTTGCTTTCAGAAAATAAATCGAGAATAATTATTCTTTTTACAGTTTTTGTTTCTATAGAGAGATAAAATAAGAATCGGAAAATAAAATAACCGTTTTGGATCTATCGCTGATGGCGCACCCAAATTTGGTTCCAGAGAAGTTCTATCACATTGAAATTTCAAAATACTTTAATCTAACAAGTCAAATTAGCATCATTCGAATATTTAAAGTATGATATATCTATATTTATACATTAGGTTGTGCTGGAGAATATCTAAAACCAAATTCTAATTCAATTATTGAAGATGAATCAGAAATAACTACTCTCTTCGTTATCTTATCATTAATTCACCCAGTAATGCTTACAAAACGGTCAGAAATTGAATTATTTTGTATTTGAGGTTGGGATATCTTAAAATCCAGACGAGCTGTAGTCAGATTTGGAATGTTCGCCACAAAATACATCAAAATTGATATCCATATCCACGATAATCTCTGTTTTTTTGTGAACAATTTCACCAAAGAACTGCACAACAATTCTATTTATGATCATTCCCTTTGATGTGTAAAGTATCTTATGTGGGAGTAATTCTATGAATAGGTCGGAAACGCATGAGTAGATGTTAGGGAGGGTGAGTGCAAACAGTTGATTAGATTCCACGCCCGAAGAAATAGAGAAAAGAAAGGATGAAAAAGAATAAAGGCATGACACTCAACCGTTCGAATACCACTACGCATTACAATCCCACTGCACTGTGAAACGATTATTCTATTCGTTATTGATGCTACCACTGTAAGAATCACAGTGCATTCATTGTATGCCCCGGCACCTCCACCATATTATAAAAATATGCTAAAATTAAATAACATTCTAGGCTGCTAGGAGTATACGTGGGCGGTTCAATAAGTACCCGTGTTAGAAATGAAGAGACCTTTTTTTTTAAAAAAAATTTTTTTTATTTTTCAACATAGTCCCCTTTTAGAAAGATACACTTCTCCCAACGACCCTGCCATTTTTTTTAACCTTCCAAAAAATAAAATTTGACGAACTCTCCAAAATCCCCTCGTCTCGGCGATAACTTCCTCGTTTGAGCTAAATTTCTTTCTCGCTAGTCATTTCTTCATGGTAGGGAACAAGATGAAGTCGTAGGGAGTCAAATCGGGTGAGTACGGGGTGTGCGGCAGCAAATTCATAACGTAATTCATGCAGTTTGACGGCAACAACCCCTGATGAATGTGCCGGTGCGTTATCGTGTTGAAAACGCACCTTCTTTTTCATCAAATGCGTCCGTGTCTCCATCAATTTTTTGTCGAAGCGGTCCAATAACTCCCTGTAGTATTGTCCAGTGATCGTTCTTCCTTTTCCTAAAATATCCGTAAAATGATTTCCTCGGTAACAACGTTTGTCAGGCTTCCTGGTCGCTCCTATCAAAAACGGATCTTTGCCCACGTTTAAATTCGTTGAAGCAATATGTAACTGTGGTCGTAGATGGCGAAATGTCTCCATAAACAGTATCCAACTTTGTTTTCATCTCCTCGCATTTTTTCCCATCCAAAAACAAAAAGCGAGTTACCGAACGATACTGCTCTTTTTCCATCTTAGCGAAAATAACGAAACACGTCTCAGTCGAATGGCTGCCAAATCCAAACTAACCTATCAATCAGTCTGAAATTCGTTTTGGCGTGGTTTGATAGATGGCAGCACACGATGACAACACCAATTTCCCTCAGGAACATCTTCAAACACGGGTACTTATTGAACCGCCCTCGTATATCAAATGAACGTTAAGATCGAAACCATCAGAAATACAACCGGCTATTCCCTAGATGGATAAATATTTTAACGACATATGAAGAAAACAAACTCGAACATATTATCAAACTAATTTTGCTAATATATATGTAATATTTATTATTAAATTTGTACATTCCTATAAATCATTTAATATGCAGGAAAACTGATAATGCGGTCACAATTTAAACTTGTTGATTGAAGTAAAACTGAATTAGGCAGTTAAGGATATACTTGGGCGTACCAATTCTAACCGCTATTTGGCAAGTTATTAATGGAATTTGAAAGTTTGACAGACTTATCAAATTAATTAATCGAAGTTTATTAGGTTTGTGTTGATGTCTATGGTATTTCCTTCTATAGAATCTTTGCTACATCTTTGTCTGGATGGCACCCGTGAAACGTACAAAACAACATATTCGCTGTTAATATAATTTGCAGGATGATTGATTGCAGCAGTATCCGTTTTCTGAAAAGCCCGTCAGTTAGTGATAAGGGTTGATGGATAATTATCGCCACTCATTTATTTTATTGACAATTTTATCGTTATGGCATTTATCAGATTTATAATTTTTTACTGAATTCGCTCAAAAACTAGCAACATTATTTAGTAGTGATGTTATATTTGATATGATATGATGCATCTATTGAAAGCCATAAAATGAGAATATAATTATACATATTAATACGTGACTGTTGAAGTTTGTTTATTATTTCGGTATTTATTATAAAAGGAGGGAAAAGAAAAATTTAATTTTAATTGATTTGAAAGTTAACACCATTATGATTACGATTATGTACTTCAAGATTACTATTTCCAACTGATTAACTATAATAGTGAATTTTTCCACAATTAGTTATCGGTTGGATCTGTCTGCACAAACCAGTCCCATGAATATGGTCGAGTCTTTAATCAATTCGCATTCACGTCTTCATTGTCAAGAAAATGGCGTCGTTCAACCTCTTGTCTGAATGGCCTAAACATTTAATAGTCACACAATGACAAATCCGAGTCATAGGTTGGAAGTTTAAATGTTTCTCAATGAATTGTTCCCAATTTTCTAGAGCCAAACCAGCTGAACGTGACCGAGCGCAGTCGTGGAGAAGAATCATACCTTGGATCAGCAAATTTCGTCTATTTCGCAGAAAGTCAGTTCTGTTTCATCAAGAAGAAGCTAACAGTAGTAAGCGGTTAGGGGTTGACTGTATATCGCTCACAAAAAAGACCAATGAGTAGTATGCCTTTACAATCCTACGAAACACCATCAAGAATTTCCCTTCGGAAATATGGATTTTGGCTTTTCAAGATGCGGCTTCTACAAATTTCTATTACTCCATGTTGGCTTCTTTAGATTCCGGGGTATACGTCTTGTTGCGGATGATAATGCGACATAGTAAATGACCTTATCTGCCAGATGTCGCCCCCAAAACCGTCTTGATGAAGACCAAGACGTGGATGTGTTTGTGTACAATTAATCAGAGGCACGACCACATTAATTTTTTGGAAGCATCTCCTAATTTGAAGGGAAGATGTACTCCAAATAGAGAAGACCACTAAAAAAATTAAATATATATATACACGAATTTCTAGGGCGGTCGCCGCTTCTCCGTGCCCAGTTTTCAAATTTTTCTATCACAGCACATATGCTCCTCTAGATTCCTGTTTTCCATTGCTTCGTTGATATCGTCCCTTCAGCTTCTTCTAGGTTTTCCCCTCTTCCTTCTTTCCGGCGGCATCCATTCTAAAACTCTTCTTGGCCATCTTTCTTATCCCATTCTTTTTGTATGTCCAAACCATTTCAGTTGTTTCTTTTCTACTTCGTCTATAATATCGTTGTAAACGTCCATGTCCCTTCTAATAACTTAATTTTTGATCCTTTCGAGTCTTGATCGTCTACAACTCCTTCCTAGGAAATCCATTTCTGTCGCATGTAATTTTCTTCTAATGCTTTTGCTTATATCCCAACTTTCCGACTCGTATGTAATCACGCTCTTTATTATCGCAATGTATAGGGTTGTTCGGAAAGTCATTTCGTTTTTTCCCGACAGAGGATTTAATTGTATTCTTTTGCACCCAACTTCACATTTAAGCCGTATAATTTTTATATGCTTTGAGAGCTCATATAGCAAGGCTTGTGTGTGAAAAATTCCAATTAATTCTACGCAGTAGTTTTTGGTTGGTGCCCTTTTAAATATGGAGAGCGATAAGCAGCATTTTCGACATATCTTACTGTTTTACTACAGAAAGGGTAAAAATGCTGTTCAAGCCAGAAAGAAATTGACTGATGTGTATGGAGAAGGTGTGTTGACAGTACGCCAGTGCCAGAACTGGTTCGCTAAATTTCGATCCGGCAATTTTGATGTCGAAGATGCACCACGTTCGGGAAGGCCGGTTGAAGCTGATAAAGACGCGATAAAGGCATTAGTTGATGTGAACCGGCGAATAACAACACGTGAGATCGGATTGAGGTTAAATTTATCAAATTCAACAGTTTATGACCACTTGAAAGGCCTGGGATTATCCTCGAAGCTCGATGTATGGGTTCCCCATGTTCTCACAGAGAGAAATCTGTGTCGCCGCATTGACGTCTGCGATTCGCTTCTCAAACGTCACGAAAATGATCCGTTTTTGAAGCGCATCATCACTGGGGACGAAAAATGGGTTGTATACAACAACGTCAAACGCAAGAGGTCATGGAGCAAAAAAGATGAACCGGCTCAAACCATTTCCAAAGCCGATATTCACCAAAAAAAGGTGATGCTGTCTGTTTGGTGGGATTTTAAAGGAATCGTTTTTTTTGAGCTTTTACCGGATAACACAACGATTAATTCGGAAGTCTACTGTCATCAGCTGGACAAACTGAATGATGCACTTCAACAGAAAAGGTCAGAACTAATCAACAGGAAAGGTGTAGTGTTTCACCAAGACAACGCGAGACCTCACACAAGTTTGGTCACTCGCCAAAAGCTTTTACAGCTTGAATGGGATACAATGCTACACCCACCATATTCTCCAGACCTGGCACCATCGGATTATTATTTGTTCCGGTCACTCCAAAATTTTTTAGACGGTAAAACCTTCACCTCAAATGAGGAGGTCAAAAACCTCCTCGATCAGTTTTTTGCCAGCAAAGACCAAAAATTTTATGAGCGTGGAATTATGCTACTACCAGAAAGATGGCAAAAGGTGTTGGACCAGAACGGTCAATATATAATTTAATAAAGTATTTGTTTATTATACGAAAACTGTCTTTCATTTCCACAAAAAAAAACGAAATGACTTTCCGAACAACCCTATATATTCTCTTTTTAGTCTGTTTCCTTACGTCTTTTGCCCATAATATCGAAAAATTAAATGTATTCAAAAATATTCCTTAATGTATCAATAAATCTATTAAAAACAAATTCCGGGTTATAGGTATTGGATCGATTTACTACGAAATAAGTCAGGTCCTTTAAGTTACATCAATTTTAGTGTAATCACGTAGGTCATATCCAACTGTGTATGTCACATAACATTCGTTTCCGCATATTTGCCCCTTCTACTACGAAGTAGTAAGAAAGATGTTCAATAGCATTTCTGACGTAATAAGTGACGCTGATTTTAAATCTGACCTCCAAATTGCTGCAGCATGTCCGGGTTTTGGAATACACTATCCTCAAATTCCAGAAATTTTAAATTTTAGTCCCTTTGTACGCCAAAATAATCAAGAGGGTGGGCATCATCTTCGATTTCTCGTTTATCGCTGAATGTTGTAATATCAAATTTAAACAAATGTTGTGCAAATATTATTGCCCTTATTTCTTTATCTATCTGAATTTCATGATGAACTTCCTTATAAGTTTGAAATTGAATATTTCTTTGAAACTATAAAACTTCAATAGTAGATAATAAGGAATCAAATCGAAGGAGATTATTCTGACAAACAAATTCAACTAATGACAGAAAGACTTACCCATCTTTGCTCCGACTTTTAATTGAAGAAGAAGATTTTCTCTTGATGTTCTGAGGTTTCTGAGTTGCCGAACACTCTGTAAGGAAAATGAGCCGATCACGAATGTGGCTCAACTCCTCACGATTCATCTTACGAGGAGCCCTGGTCTCCTCTAAAATCCATACATTGAGGAAAATAATATTGGTATCCTACAAAAAAAATTAAATCCGTGTACATCATCGTTGTATTTAACAATAGCAATCTACGGAATGAACATAGCAAAATTCGAAGTTCAACAGTTAATGGTTAAATATCCCATTAATAAGTTCAAAAAAAGTAAACAGTAAATACACGTTATCTGTGTACTTATACAAGGTGTTTCCAAAATATGTGACAAGCATTTGAGGGTGTTAACTAGATGGAATAGGAAATCGCATGGTGAGTAAAGTAGCGTGGTTAAACGATATAACAATTTATAAAAAAATCAGTTTAAGTTGTAATTCCAAGCCGGCTATGGATGTGAATGTTAAAAGACAAAAAAAATTGTAAGAAAACCAAACGAAGTTGCAATCCAAAGTCGGCTCCGGGTATGAATATTAACGGACCAAAATAGTTGTAAAAAAACCAGACGAAGTTGCAATACAAAGCCGGCCCTGGGCGTGAATTGTCAACGTATAGAGAAATTCCGGTAACAATCAAGCAACTACATTAATACAAAGTGCAACAGTGACGGTTGTGGAACGACTAATAAAGTAAACATCAGCAGCTGACTTTGGACGTCGATTGTGATAACAATTAATTAAATAACTACTTTGTTTATCGGTAATAATATGTAGTACTATTTAAAGTACACCTCGACATGGTATCATAAACACATAAAACAAAAGAAATACTTGTACAACTTGGATGTTGTAGCTGATGAAATACGGCGATGCAATGTAGTATTTCATTGCATGACCCCACCAGGACCGAACTGGCTCTGGACTTTCAGACCACTAAACATTTACTAAATTTACTTGTTTTATAGTCCCTATCATCTCCTGCAAGCCTGCTACTTATTTCAGAAACACCCTGCATATCTCTCAAAGTAGCATTACAAAAATAAGATTCTGAAGAAGGTTTAATAGAAAATAATGTTGCCTTTTCACTTTATTTTTTTTTGGTATGAGCAAAAATTTAAAATTTAAAAGAAAAACAACTAAAAATTTAAAATCGTTTTTAATAATTAATTATTCGAAGATATTTTATTTTACCCTATGGTTATAACCAATTGTGTCGCAACCGAGGAGTCAGAATTCTTTCATAGCTTTGTTTTGGTCACTATTACAATGCTAAATACGTAAGTATGTTATTTAAAATTACAGGCAAACACCTGACAGACGATTAGGAGGTCTCTTGACGACCATTTACATATGAGAAATCAGCTTAGTCAAAATTAATCATCAATCAGAAATAAATTAGAAGTGAATCAGAACTAGAAAGAAGGGCGTTACGACAACTTAGCCCTGGATCATGTCTTCTTTGAGTTCAGATATCCTACTGTTAAAAATCTTAATTTTAAGTCTTTAATTTTTTGAGAATTCAATCTGCTTTTTGGTTTATTGATCATTTTAATCAACATCACCTGATTTGTGCCTCATTCAGTGTCAACTGTATTAGACGTTTATTAAAATTAGTCTATTAGCTCGTATTACTACACATATGTATAGATACTACCTCTTCACTTGATATCGGCTAATTGTTAAACATCTTTCAGAATTCTCGTTTGTTTCTGAACAATCCCTGTATTCACACCACGCTACCTATTTTTCGCTTCTCGCAATGTACGCTTTTCGATTTATGTTAGATGTGGGGAAGGTGGCACACCGTTTCCACTAAAAGATTGGATGTTATTCTAAAGGCCTCGCCTTTATTGTCTTTCGCTCCATATTCGGTGATTTACTGTTTCAGCGTATTTTACATCATTTAAATAATTTCATGGGTTACAACATCGCTTGTAGATCTAACGTTTTAATTAAATTCTAAACTCAGATAATCTTATGTGAGTATAGGTTTAAAGTTTGAGATTGTAAAGAGATAAACTGCGGCTTTTAGAAAATTTAACACATATTGAAAGAAAACTATTAGATATTATCAAACTCTACAACAGAAATGTTATAATCTATTTTCTACCCCTTTCAAAATTGATTTTCGACTTTTTTTTGGCAAAGGTCTAGATAATGGCCCCCTTCGGGGCTGGGGGGGGGGATCGAAAGAGGAGGTCTCCCTCACCACTGTACCATTAAAAGTTCGTGGCGGTCTCACCCCCATAAAAAGTTATGGGGGTTTAAAGTTAATAAGTATGTCAATTTTTATACATTTCTAGGCATGTAAATATTTATATAGTCATTCTTAAACAATATTCAAAGGTAAAACTAATGAAAAATACATAAAAATATTGAGAAAGTTATATAAAACATTATTTAAATATCATTATCAATAGGGTAGGTTAGGTTAGGTTATCGGGTTTTGTTCAATTGACCACCCTCTTTCGATCCCCCACCTCCACCCGCTTGAAAATTTTTTTTATTGAATTTTATTTGAAATATAGTGTATGAAAATTGACAAAATAATCAACTTTCAACCCATACTTTTTTATGGGGGTGAGACCGCCGCAATTTTTATGGGGTTTTACTCAGGTGACCACCCTTTTTCGATCCCCCTACCTTATTTAAATATCTTTATCAATAGGGTAGGTTAGGTTAGGTTATCGGGTTTTGTTCAATTGACCACCCTCTTTCGATCCCCCACCTCCACCCGCTTGAAATTTTTTTTTATTGAATTTTATTCGAAATATAGTGTATGAAAATTGACAAAATAATCAACTTTCAACCCCCATAACTTTTATGGTGGTGAGACCGCCGCAATTTTTTATGAGGTTTTACTCAGGTGACCACCCTTTTTCGATCCCCCCCTACCCTCTTTCGATCCCCCCTACCACCACTCCCATCTAACCCCCATAACTTTTTATGGGGGTGAGACTGCCACGACCTCTTTATGGTACAGTGGTGGTAGGGGAGACCTCCTCGTTCGATCCCACCCATCATCTAGACATATACCCTTTTTTTTTTGTTACGCCTAGAGTTAATCCACTTACTTTTAAATTCTCTTTCTATCTTGAGATCGAATGTGAATTTCTATTCGATAAAGCTATTTGTTACAGGTAGGTAGTGTTTCTTTTTCATCTTGATACGGAAAAAAGGAAACATAAAACAGAACCATTTGCTGTTAGTAAATTTTTGTTTTTGTTTCATCGTCACGCCGACAGTTAAGCATTGCAGCAGTTCCACGTCTATCTAGCGGTTTCCCGAGCTTATCTCTGTTTTCTGAACTTTTGACCATTGAAACGGTTCACATTGCACGGAGCTTACCTATTTTACACTTTCAGCAAAATTACTTTTGCGCTCGTCGAGATCTACATTTTACTTTTTACACATTCGCGCAACGTTCCCAGTCCTCCGGCATAAACTGGAATGCGAATTTAAGTGGAAATTGCATGCAAAACCTGGAACTGATGCAACTTCAAGAATATTTCCTTCGCGAACGTGATGCTTCTTGAGGTGTTATATGTACGTATATGTTATAAAGGAGAAATTTTATTAAAACTAAAGCGAATTTAAGAACTTAAATCTCAAGTAGTTTCGAGATAATTGAATTTTGCATGTTGGTGCAAGGATGAAGTTGATGAAAAAATAATAAGCTAGTTAATATTCAATCCATGGATTTTCATTTAGTTGCATTCATATTTATGGACGTACTGTCCCTATGGTCTAGAGCAGTGGTTCCTAAAAGGTAGTGATGAGCAAAATTGGTTTTGGTTTTACAAGACCAAGTCCAAAAACCGAACGAACGAGACCATGACTAAAACCAAACCTAATATGCAAGACTAAACGAAAAATTATTACATCCAGTGGATTTATGAATTAAACCATTTGAGGCAACTATAATATATTCTTTTCTTGGAACAAAACAAAGATAAACTATTTTTTTCCATATTTTTTACTTCTGTCAAGTACCTTGTACTACTTTTGTTCGCTATTGTGTGGTAAATAGAACAATTTTAGGTCTTTTTGCATCATTAATCATCATCATCATAAGGTCGTCAGTTCTAAGATTGGTTGGACACGCACCTCTACTCTTTCCTATCCTGAGCTAATCTTTGCATTTCCCTAAAATTAGAACAACCCACATCCTTAACTATTTGCGAACAGTAATCTAATCTAGGTCTACCTCTACTCCTCCTAACTTCCGTTTCTGCCTCTAATATGTCTCCGACTAGACCTTCATAACTGAGAAGGTCTTCTACCAATCTATCTTGCCTATTTCTTATTGACTTCCATAGAGTCCTCTGCTCTCCAATTCTTTCTAATATCTCTTCATTTCTAACTTTCTCTATCCATGGTATCCTCATCATTCGCCTGTAACACCACATTTCAAACGCTTCTAACCATTTCTTTTCTGTAGCGCCCACTGCCCATGTTTTGCACACATAGAGCGGCGCACTCCAAACTTACACCTTTAACAAACTTTTTAGAATTTCTAGATTAACCGTTCGCGAGAATAGAAGTGACTCCTTTTTATTGCAGGCGACTCGACCCTGTGCTATCCTCTGCTTTATTTCCCTACTACTTCTTCCGTCCTGACTTATCTGACTTCTCAGATAGTTAAAATCAACTACTTCTTCTTATTTTTCGTCTTTTACCTTCATATTCGTACTTTCGCTACTTTTTTTTCCCTTGGATACCAGTATTTTAATTTTACTTTTATTTATTTCCATAGAGTACTGTTTGGTCAATATCGCTTCCACTTTATTTAAAGCTATCTCTAGAAGAACTATTAAAAAAAAAATGGAAGTTTCAAAATGACCAAGACCAAGACTATATCAGCGAAGTCTTTGAGCAAGGCTAAGACTACGACCGAATAAGCAAGACTAAGGACCAAAACCAATACTAAGACTGAAGCAGCCTTTATTTTTCTCAGTAACTATAATAAATGTAGGTCAAATGTTTATGATGGCATAACTTTAGGACGTCTCGTCGTTTCCTACCACAAGGGCGGTCTGAACTCCATTTGCAATTGATAATACACCACTTCAATGTCTCACATTTTCCAGGCGTCACGTGAAGACTAATTCCTTCTTTTTCACCAGGCTTTGACGAATACCATTAACGAAAAAATAATCCCCTTTAACCTCCTGAGGCACCGAAATCTCTAGCATGATTACTGTTCTACTACAGCTGGATTAGAGGTGGTCATGACATAATCCATCAATTAAACATGTCAAATTGACTTCAATAAATTTAAGTAGCAACCCCTGACAATCAATCAACATTAATTCGATCCATTCGGCAATAATCCGTCAAAATTTCAATAGTTAATATTCTTTTAAATTAAAAAATGCCCCAGAACAGAATGTCGGTTTGTAGTAAATGTCAGGACCCACTACCCGAATTCGACTTCGTAACATGCAGTTCGTGCAAGGGAAAGTTGCATTACGAATGTGCCGGAGTTCGCGAGTCGAACTGGAGGAAATGCAGTTTAGAACTGAAGAGGAACTGGAAATGCTATGCATGTCGTCAACGGCAGGACATCAGGTACAATGAAAGAAACGGTGAAATCCCGAACAACCACAGTGGAAACGGAAATAACCAAACGGTAGCAACCAAACCTGATACCGTGGCTACCAAAAATTATAATGAGAGTGGAGTGTCGCCTGTGATCGAAAGCCTGAAGGTAAAATTGAGAGTTATCTTTGCTAATATGTATATATTAGTGATGCAACGGTAGTATCATAACGGAAACAGAAGCGGAAATGGAAGTAAATTTTTCCCGAAGCGGAAGTGCAATAATTTTAGGTCTCCTTGCATCATTAACCACCATCATAAAGTCGTCAATCCTACGGCTTTGGACACGTACCTCCACTCTTTCCTACCCTGAGCTAATCTTCGCATTTCCCTAAAACTAGAACAGTCCACATCCTTAACTATTTGCGAACAGTAATCTAATCTAGGTCTTCCTCTACTCCTCTTAACCCCTGTTAAGTTCCGATAAGCTTTCGTCATAAAAATGCAGAACTAGATGCAGAAACGGATGTGAAAAAGTATGCGGAACTTCCGTAATTCGGGAAGCGGAAGCAGAGGTCTGTTGCAATACTAATATATACATTTTGATTCGGGCCTAGAGGCAGTGTGTGATGGAGTTGCTACCTAACGTTTCGCTAGTACGAGTAGCTAGCATCTTCAATGGTCCTTCCATCTCTGATGCTGGATCCGCATCCAGCATCGAAAAACTTTACCAATATGTATCTAGTTTAAATATTTTGTTAAATATTATTCAATCATTTCGTTTACAGTATCACATGTTTCGACTGTTTATAGACAGGGCAATTCAAGCAATTTAAATTTATCCCTTCAATTGCTTCAATAGTCCTGTTAATAATTATTAGACTAAAAGATACAAAAGTGTATTGTTCTGGAGTAACATCGACCGTTTTTTTTTTTGAGCAACTCCAATTCAGGTTTTTATTTAAAATTTTTAAGGTGATCGTAAAACAGTTGACCAAAGACGAATTATCAGAAGTCAAGCGGAAAATATCGGACATCGAGTCGGTATTTACCACGTATTCCGAAAAGCAAGACGAATTTTCCGTTTTAACGAACAAACTGACAAAAGAGTACTCAAAACTGAAAAACGAGTGTGACCATTTGCAAGAGCTGAACCGAAAAATTGAAGGCGACGTTACAGATGTGAAACTGAAAGCCGAAGAAATGCGATGCGTGTGCAGCATGCAAAGCGTCAAGCCCAAAGATCATTATCTTCTTCCAAAATTGTCCAATCCCTCAATGTCCTCCAGAAGATCGATCCAAAGTCCTCCAAAGAAGTCCTATCAGATACCGAAACGACTGGTAAGTGGACGCTTTAGTAATTGATTACACGAACTCTTTCAGTTAAACAGAAACAATGAAGAACCAGGTTAGATTAGCCATATACATGGGGCTAGTATGAACAGTAATAATCGAAATCAATAGTACATGGTTCCTTAATTTTGTTTTTGAAAAGTTGCATTCTAGTTTCCGGATCTCTGAAAATTACTTCCCGACGTGTCGCTTGCCGCTGCAGCAGGCATTCTCAAGGGTGAGGAAACTACCACGCCACCCTTGAGAATGCGAAACGAAAATTCCGTTCGTGAAAACTGACATAAAGTCAGTCATGAACCATAAATAGCCAGATTATAATACAGCCTGGTTTTGTAGCATGACAACATTCCAGTGGCGTAACAAAATCTTAATGACACTAAACGCAAATTCATTGATGCCTCTCTCCATATCTCACACGTTTTTGGCTTGCTCATGCGCTGTCGGGCGCTTTAGTTTCTGATACAGAATACAAAATGGAGTTATGAGGCCCTGCAGGACCCTTAAGAGCTTGAGTTCCTTCTCTTTTGTAGTATTATGCACATTTAGTCAACTATTTCTGATGTTCGTCGCTATTTACATGATCTACAAATTCCTTGACTTCTTCTTTTTAGTAACTGATGCATTTGTTGCAGTATTTAAAACTTGTGTCCGCATTTAGTTTCCCTTTTCTACCTTTTTTCATGATGTAGGTATTTATATCATTCATTTGCCATCCATTTCTCTATTCTTTCACTAAACTTTTCTTCCTATTCCTCTGTTGTTCCTTCCTTTTTATTATCTCTAGCTTATTTCCCATTGTGTTATTGTGCTTCTTCTGATGTTTTCTCATTCTTTTCTCATGAGTACTTTCTTTCACATTCCTTTTTGTGCATTTTCTCCTGCGTTCTTTCTCTGGACGCTTTTATGGGGTGTTCGAATAGATACGTAGCTTCAACCGGAAACGTAGAAATACCTCCATGTATGATGCATGCTCTGAAAAAGCTTCCAAAATCTACTATTCCTTATCTACCACAAAAATTTCAACCCCTCAACTCTTAATTCTCGCATTCTTCTGTAACGCACTGTACTTTACTGCTAAGGTATCCCCCTTTTTCATGTTCCTATGTACTTTTACCTAAGTCCTTTTAGCAGTAATGTAAGTTGTCGAATAAAATTTAGTACTTCAAATGCCTTGAATTCCAACGTCTCAGTCTTTACTTCGCAATTTCTTCCATTAAGCACACTTAGCATAACGACCTCCTTCTGAATACCGACATTTCTCATGCAGAGTCTGATTCCAATTCGACCAAGAAAAAGTACAGAGGCCACGTCGTTACGAACCTACGAATCCAACAGGGATCTAGTGAGCTACACGTCAGGAAAAGCACTAACTCACATCTACGATTACGAAGCCTTCGGACGGTACATTGCGAACGAAATATCCAGTTTAACTATCGACAAGAACCAAAGGAAATTGAGACTAGATATCATTAAGCTTTGTCTCGACTATCACGACAAAGAAGATGACGATAATAATATTTTCCCTCATAAGCAGATCAATACAGAGTAGTACACTACCAGAAAAGTACGTAGAAGTCCATCTCATGAATATTCCTTTGCTTGTTCATCGAAATCTACCAAATTAAAAGATTTTTCCAAATTGTAGACGGCATGCTTTGAAAATAGCAAAGACCTTTCGACAGTTTTGGAATTTATAAACACTATTTTAACCCGGACAAAGAAGTTCATGGTGGTTAATATTCTGTAGAAACTGCCAGTCTTCGATCTTGCTGGATCTCATGAATAAATTTTGCTAAATGTAGCACTGTATGTAGCGGCATGGTCTAGAGGTTTAGACCATTGCTTAGCATTCGGTCCGTCTGCCTCAGTCCAAGTTTTTCTGTGGTTTCCTTGGATCACTTAGGCAAATGCTGGGACAGGTATATTTCTCAGATAATCTTTCATTCTCTTCTGTCTTCATTTCGTTCGTCCCATCTTTCTCACCCAAACCACCATCCACTCATTCCCACGATACCTGAAAGGAGACTGAAGAAGGCCTTCCACCCTACTTCCGGCGTAGTCCGAAGGGACGCCCACCAGCATTACTGGCTGGTGGGAATGAAACACCCAAAAGTTTTTTTTTATTGCGTTTACTATGACGTTTATAGGATTTCATAAAACGCTGTATTAAGAGAGCAGGTAAAATTGGTCATATTCTATCGAAGGTGTAGGCTACGCGCAGATGAGATCCAACAAGATCGAATCTGGCTATTTCGACAGGATATTGAACACCATGAACTACTTTGTTCGATTTTGGTAACGTTTCTATCACGTATGATGATTGCTGAACATATTGAATTCCACTAAAAGTAGCATTGTACTACAGATGGCGTTTATAGCGCCGTTTGTAGGATTCCATTGTTTCACCCGACTTGGTTGGTACACAGTATGCGAAAGAGTGAACCTTACGTGCTTAGCACTACTTCCAAAAGTCAGTCAGTATGCGCGCATCGCGCCGTCCTTGTTGCTGTTGATGTAGGCGACGTATTGTAACTCAACACCAAGATCCGCACTTTCGCATACGGTATAAGCCCTTACTGAAGTGCGTTTTGTTTCAGCTAACCTAACAACATTTATGACGACATGGAGTCAGTAGCTAGTCAGTGACAGATATATTATGTAATATGAATTATAGCAATGTTATTTTATACTGTTATGTTATCACCAGCTTGTTCAAGGTCTAATTCATACAAAGATCCTTAATCTCCTTCATATGTCCAATTGATTAATACGATACCTGTAAAAGTTTTTCAAATAAATTAAGTGCGTAGTCCTGATAGAATTATGTGCTCTTCTTTTGTGTCCCATGTACTTCGAATACATCTAAACTGTCCAAATTTACTAGAATTATCTAGTAATTGTTATAATTGTCTTGTGTAAAGCAAAGATTTTCCTCTAACACTTATGGATCCCAATCGCAAACTGTTGAATGGTTTTGGAACTGGTATATTCAGAAAGTTTTCGATGAAGTTTTTTGGGCAAATTGTTATTAATTATCTATGTAAATAAATATCCAGTATAAGTAGTCGATTTTCGATGAGAATTTGAAGCAAATATTGATAGCAATCGACAGAGCACATCATGGTGGTGTAAGTGAAGATGATAGAGGAAATGGCTAAAGCTGCGGTAAAATTATATTTGAACCCATTTTGTGGAAAAAAACACTTCAATAAAATGATATGTTCTTTTCGATGGGAAATTACTTTAGAAGAAATAAGTTCTGGCGTTTCTTATTAGCTTATCAATTATCTCTACAACATTACGTCTCTTTGTCCTACTTTTCTTCCTGGGAACAGTGAGGGCGGGTTCTTTCTTTGTTTTGTGACTGTTAGTTCCTTATGTCCAAGGACACTCGTTCGGACAAAAGCCATTTCGTTATCCTGTAAATGAGACTGGTACTTTTTATTTATAGGCTGCTTGCGAAGTATAATTTGCGAAAGTAGACAAGCAGCTTGTCACCAGGGCAACGGCTTTTGTCTATTGTTTTCTCCCCCTTTGGCTTGGTAAGGATACCGGAACGTTCACGAGGAAGTTCTTTTTTGATAAGAGCAGGTCGGTGCAGTGTCGTATTAAATTTAATGGAGAATGAGATTGAACCACGACAACTTTTCAATCATTACTAAATTCGTGGATATTCTGATGGAATCAACTGACGACTGATAAAACATCTAATACAAAAGTAAAACTATGCAAATGATCTAACATCGACATTAATCGCACTTTCTAGTTAACAGTCAGCTATTTTCTACCATGTTGGACGTGTTTATAAGTCAATATTCGATCATAGGGTCGTAAAGATAGAACAGCGACTGTTTGAGCAGTTATCTCCACTAATAGTACAGGCCTGACGCTGGAAGCTGGCGGAAATTTTAAAATGGCGTGGATGCGCGGTGACAAAAGTAGGCAGTTTTAGGTATAACGATTGCAGCCCTCTTTCTTCAGTGTTCCTAACAAGGGCGCAGATTAAATATTTAAAAATAGGGATCAGTGAGCAAGTAATAGACAGACAAACAGAAGAACTAATTGTTGATGTTGGTGACAGTGATAGAGATTCCCATGATGACAGTGAATGTGAAAACTAACTATAAAATAAAAGCAATAGGTTTATTTTTTCTTTTTGGTAAGTTATGTTTCTACATTATCTTCTAGTACGCTACTGTTCTGTCTGTATTAATACCATAATTTACGCCTACTGAAAGCCTATTTGTGTATCAGTTCCAAGTGACTTATCCAAATAGGTCATAAATGGGCAAGGACCCGGGCGACCGCTCGCCAGCTTCCTTCGTCAGACCTGTACGACATTCATCGGATCCTTATGCCTACTTTCGGTATCCGTTATGATGTTCATCGGACTTTTAATAAAAAGTCGCGAATATTGTAACGTGTTGAACATTATACGTCAACAGGGAACTGACATGAATACGTGACAGTGAATTAATAGAGCTAACCTTAGGTTGCAAATTTAAAATATCGTAAATACCTCTATTTTAAATCAGTGACAGTTAATTTAATATTTTAATGCATTCTATGTCTAAAATTTTTTAATGGACAGTTTCACATATCATAAATGCTCAAAGAAGATATTTCCTTTGATACAAATTTCCTAAGCTGCTCTCAATTTAGTATAATACAACCGTGGTATCTGGGTGTTGATTCAGATTTACATAATTAATGCTGGCATCCCCTAGAGCGCTCTCCCAACTTGAAGCCAATAAAAAGAGCTTCAAGTCAAAGTACCAATAACTATGGGATGATAAGTTAGAAGATTATGGTTGACATTGACTGAATTTCATTTTACAAAGGGAATTATTAATCACGCTAGTGTTCGACAGTGCATTTATCATACATAAATAAAGGAAAACATGTCCATCAACTATAGTTAGTAACTTTGAAATTAGTTTTAGTATACATATATAAAAGCGCAGCTGCGTTGCGAGAAGGTGATGGTAAATCTCTTGAAGTAATGGGAAGACATTAAGCCAGCTGAGATTTAGAAATGATTTGGGATTACAACGATATTCGCAGAAATACACAAACGTATTAATATTCTCTAGTATTTCCATTATATAAACTGACGGGGTGCATGAATGTTTTTGAAAACCTGTCAATACTTTTAACGATTTGAAACAAAATACATGGTCTGTCCAATAAATATGCAAGCTGAGCTTCTAGGGTAAGTTAAAGTTTTGTATGTAATACACGGTTTGTCCAACAAATATGCAAACTCAATTTCTATGGTTAGTTTAATTTGTACATCGTCATTCGCATTGTTGCACCCAGTGAACAATACTCTTGTCTACGATACTTCTCGTCAAATTTTTGGTGAAACTCTCAAAAGGAGATGAGGAAGAAAGATCGTTTATAAAATCAGCGCACTAAAGGAAACTACCTTTTTCAATGAGCACTTAGAAGATTGTAAAGATTGATGCAAGCCGAGGACATATCTCAACCTCCTGAGGTTGAATGTGTACACTCTCTTGAGCCTAACGATCGTCGAATTTCTTCCTATGAAACAAGTAGTCCGCATGACTATCTGGTATCATATAATTGGATCAAGGCATACGATTATCTTTCACATTGACTAGATTTAGCTTCCTGCAGTTTCCTTCTGTTTCCTCAGTGCAGGTAGGTCATGAAGTGGCGACACCGAGGGGGTATATAGGTGCATTACCATCTACTCGTATTATCTTTTATTGTATTTGCTTGTAATGGAAAGTTGATAATCAGCATCATCAGATGACATTTGAGCAACAGTGGAAACATCAAATTGTTTCGTAAAGCGGCTGTGTTTTCTTATTATTACTCGGTTAACAAAAATCCACAAGCATTTTTGCTTCGCTTCCAATTGCCTTTTCTAATGCATCCGACATTATTTGTACATAAAGTGCAATAAATTAACGCTTTAAACTAATTAAAACCTATAAAACGTAACAAACAGAAAATTTACTGAGAGGAGCACCTAATTAATTATGAGGTTGGAGATATCATTCAAGCTGTTGGTGAAGATATTAATGCAAACTTAATCGCTTAATTCTGGCACTTAAACGAGCATGGCTTTCAAAAGTTACAGTTATTAAGCTCTTGAAACGAGTGTAATTAATTAAGTAGGCTTGTTTAGTATAATCTGGGCACGTACCAGGGCAATTAGAAGATTTTTGTTCATTTTGAAAAATTTAAAGTAATTGACACAAAAACTCATCACACCAGTATCAGCACCACATGACTGTCCTCGATTGTTTTACGGAACTACTTCAGTTTGATGATTTGGTAATTTATCGAAACTGCATGAGATGTGCTGATGAGAACAAAATCGTAAATTGTATCGAGCAGTTTCAATAAATTACACACGAAGCACTGATTCGCCGTTACTCAAATTCTTCTGCATCAAATTAAATGTAAGCTATGCTTAGAAATTATATATATTATTGCATATAGGTATTTTTAAAGGTATATACATTCAACTAGGGTAAACGTAAGTCATAGATATGCCTAGAAATTATATATTATTCCATACAGACAGTTTTAAAGATATCTATGGTCAACTAGGGTGAACGTAGGTCATAGGTAATGTCATGTTTTAAGGTATCAACTAGTATGTCTCGTATCGCACACAGCGATTGTAATTTAACCACAAGGGTAAATTTCAAAAAAGGATAACTGCACATCCTTGCTGAAAATTTGCCACACTCGAACCGTTATAAAGTTATGAAACGGTTAGCATCCCCAAGTTGCTAGCTACATAAATTACTGTAGCAGCATTACATGAGAGTTGAAAGTTTATTATCTTAAGAAATTCCGGCAAGTCTCCAATATATGTAAATTCTCACAGTAACATAACTTTGCCTGACACGATGTAACACACGAGAACAAATGAAGTTATGACACGCACCGCATTCATCCCCTTTGGCAACAGGAAGAATACCAGAAGCTAAAGAAATATGTGATTAGCTAATGAGAGTAGGTTTAAAGCTAATATAAAGATCCAATTGCTTTTTTTTTTTAATTAAGCGTCAGAATCTTACTATATCATTCGTAGATTTTGATTCTAACGATGACCATTTGATAAATAAATGTGACCCTTTTTTATTAATGTTTTTGAACGATGTTAAAATAGCTTTCTAGTCTTGGTGTTGGTGTTGATAATACACAGGGGCGCAACAAGAGGGATTTCCACGGGTGCCTGAGCATCCACACGATTGAGTTGGGCACCCAGTCAATTTCAGTCGATTCAGATAATAACCCAACTTGAAAGTTCGGTTCAAATAGTTAAGCTCGTAAATGAGCAACCGAACTAGATCTTTTCAGCTTATACACACCCGCAGTATATAAATGTTTATAGTATTATGATGGGAGCACCCAGTCGAACTGTAACGTTGTTGCGCCCCTGGTGATACAATCTCGATCTTGGTGTTGGTCTTCTGTGTTAAGTCTTGATTGGGGCTCTGAGGTAGTACTCTATAACCCGATAAATTCGACAGCTCGACACTGCTTTGTAAAACGTTTGTCGGATAACAAACTACTCTTTTGTGAAAAAATCCGGACTACAGTGGGTAAGAAGTACTCTATAATCCGACAAATTCGACAGTTCGACGCACCTCCGTAAAACGTTTGTCGGGTAACAAGGTACTCTTTTGTAAAAAAAATCCGGGCCATAGAGGGTCTTAGGCAGTACTCCGTAATCCAACAAATTCGATAGTTCGACACACCTCCGTAAAACGTTTGTCGGATAACAAAATACTCTTTCGTAAAAAAACCGGGCTATAGGGGGTCTTAGGCAGTACTCTATAATCCGACAAATTCGATAGTTCCACACTGTTCTGTAAACCGTTTGTCGGATAACAAAGTACTCATTCGTAAAAAAACCGGGCTATACTGAGTCTTAGGCAGTACTCCGTAATCCGACAAATTCGATAGTTCGACACTGCTCTATAAAACGTTTGTCGGATAACAAGGTACTCTTTTGTAAAAAATTCCGGAATATACTGGGTCTTAGGCAGTACTCTATAATCCGACAAATTCGATAGTTCGACACAGCTCTATAAAACGTTTGTCGGATAACAAGGTACTCTTTTGTAAAAAATTCCGGACTAAACTGGGTCTTACGCAGTACTCTACAATCCGACAAATTCAATAGTTCGACACTGCTCTGTAATGTAAAACGTTTGTCGGATAACAAGGTACCCTTTCGTAAAAAAATCTGGGCTATACTGGGTCCTAGGCAGTACTCTACAATACGACAAATTCGATAATTCGACACTGTTCTGTAAAACGTTGGTTGGATAACAAACTACTCTTTTGTAAAAAATTCCGGACTATAGGGATTCTTGGGCAGTACTCTATAATCCGACAAATTCGATAGCTCGACACTGCTCTGTAAAACGTTTGTCGGATAACAAACTACTCTTTTGTAAAAAATTCCGAACTATAGGGGGTCATAGGCAGTACTCCGTAATCCGACAAATTCGATAGTTTGACACTGCTCTGTAAAACGTTTGTCGGATAACAAGGTACCCATTTGTAAAAAAAATCAGGGCTATAGAGGGTCTTAGGCAGTACTCCGTAATCCAACAAATTCGATAGTTCGACACTGCTCTGTAAAACGTTTGTCGGATAACAAAGTACTCTTTCGTAAAAGAATCGGGCTATAGGGGGTCTTACACAGTACTCTATAATCTGACAAATTCGATAGTTCGACACCGCTCTGTAACATGTTTGTCGGATTACCGGGGGTTAACTGTATATTCAATTTGCTATTGCAAACTAACCGTGTACATTTTTAATGGACCCAATTTCGATAGCTACCCCACAAACCGAATTTTTCAATCTACTTACAAATCAAGCCGACATTATTAAACCAATCTAAAACTGACGCCAGGTTACAATTACCTTCACCTAGAAATTAATTTGACCGGCCTAATACTTAGAAAATTAGCAAACTATGTTGTTATTTAAAGACCGTAAATGCCATTTGGGAGCTTTGAATCAACAACTGGCCCTAAATTGCGTTAGCATCCACCCTCGTTGTGTACCTATCGTGACTAAAGTAATAAAAACAACTATCCAGAGGGACGCTATTCCAGAAATTTGCACGCTAAACACCAGTTATAACCGAATGAAATCGCTGACGGACATAGAGAGAATGTAACTCATAAATGGATTCAATTATGTCGAGCAAAAGAATAATATTACAGAAAAGTATGCTGACTATATTTGCAGAGAAAACTCGAGAAAATAATCCGTGATGGTCTTGTTAGTAGTTTTGTAATTTTTCTGAAGCATTTAATGTACTTTTATTATAAATATACATACAATGTAGAAATCTTCCCGAAGTGAGTTTCTTTTAATATGAAATATTCTCAATTTTTACCCACTACACACTACCTCAAATTAATGAGAAAAAATCGTTGCTGTCGTCACACCCCCGCCGGGAATCGAACCCGGGCTCTTTCATCTCATCTCTCGTAACTTAGTGGTCAGAGCATTGGCGCGTAAAGCCAAAGAGCCCGGGTTCGATTCCCGGCGGGGATGTGACAACAGCAACAATTTTTTCTCATTAATTTAAGGTAGTGTGTAGTGGGTAAAAATTGAGAATGCTTTTTATTACTTTAAATAGTTAAAAAAAATTACGTTTCGATGTTAGGATTGACGTATAAAATGACAACTCTCATTAAAATCCGTTCAGTGATGTTTGGGTCATTTTAGGGCAGAAAAATTGTGGTATTTATTTTTAATTGATAACAATTTAATTCAAATACTAATCATTCCAATTGTTCCAATAACCAAGCAGTTTAATAAAAGAATTTTATTGTCTCACATTGAGAAGTTTCAACGTCGGCACTTCGGATTATCATCTAGCAATGTGTACTTCTTTTATCACAGATCACTAATAAATTACAAAATAATTGATAGAGATCTTTGATACTTTGTGAAGCTGCATTATAACTTAATTTCTTATTATTTTTGTAACTTTTCTATAGAATAAGTTGCAACATAATTAATCGAAATACGTAGGAAAGTAATGTTATCATTTTACCATATTGCAGATAGATATTTGTAACGTAGTGACTTATTATCCATTCGTAACGGAAATTAATTAATTTTCAGCTTGAACATCATTAGTCAATTTATGATAAAAAATTGATAAACAGTAATAAAAAAGTAAAGAATTTTTCATTGGCTGCAGAATATCTTGGGAAACCGGCAAAACTGTACAGTTAAATAAATTTACTTTTCACGGAAAATTAAGGGAAATTTCCCGGAAACAGTTTAAAAAGCAAAATGAACCTAATCTTTTTGTACGTGATGGTTGGAGGCCAAATCAAAAAAATTACTACTTTCCCAATCGTTAACAATTGTTTATTTTGTTTTGTTACTTAACTAATTGGCAAAGCTTGGAGGTTTTCCATTTAACAAAATGGCTTTCCTAAACGCTAACAACGACCTCAACCGCAAAAAAGGAAGGATTAATAAACTTCCACTGGCAAGAAAACAAACAAAGCATTAAAACCAATAATTAACACGATGGGTCTAACAGTAGATGTTGGGGAAATCCGTCAGTGTGTAAAACAATTAATTTATTTCCGTTTTCGGAACGATAACCCATCTTATTAACTTGCATTATTTGAAGGACTCAAACATGTAGCAGTCCATCTGGACTACGCCGGAAGGTAGGGTGTATCTGTGGAATATTACTGCCCCAGCATTTGCCTAAGTGATCCAAGGAAACCACAGAAAAACTTGAACCAAGGGAAGACGGACCAGGAGTCGAACCAGCGTCCTACCGAATACTAAGCAATAGTCTAAACCTCTAGGCCATGCCGCTCGATGTTTTGATGTATTAATATTGTGGACTTTAAGGATAGAGGGAAGTGTGTGTATGGACTTCTGTTATGCGATAGCGGTATTGGTGAGATATAGAGGGAGTTTAAGGCACTGGAAGGGATGAACGAGGTGATCGATTGGTGGAGAAGGTTCGAGAAGGAAGAAAGCTGCAGGAAGTTGAAGTCGCCGGTTGGAGCGTTCAGTTTAAATTATAAAACCAGTGGTTTTTGGTGAATGGCAAATGCTTTTATTTTCTTTCTAAAATATATTAGCAAACAAGGTTCCAAATCACGGCGGTGTTCCCACGATTGGAAATATAATACTATTAATAATTTCTGCAAAGGAAGAGAGTAAATCAAAAGTGCAACAGAATACACCGACGATTTCGCTGCAAGGGCCCCAACAACTCAGACCGGCATATCTATCTATTTTATAATTTTTTATTTTTTTGATTTTTAAAAGGTGTTTTCTTTGAGTTTGATTTTTTTTGTATTAAAATTTTGAAATATGAAATTATGATGTGTGTTGTAAATGAACCCATTTGAAATTTACCCTGAGTACGTGCATTTTGGCACGTTGCAAACAGCACACTTTTGGGTGCCTATGCGACGAAAGATCCGCTGATTAGACTGTATGCCTTGTTAAATCCTTATCAATTATACGAATAGAATAAACAGACGGTAATCTAGTCTTTCGGATTCATTCATCCCTCTTTAGCTGCTCCGTCACGATTTCTGCGTTTACTGAACAGCCAATTTAAAGTTCAACGGCATTGCAGTTTAAAGTTGCGGTACCCGAGGGACTTTAGTCTTTGAAAAAGCACTCGTTCTACCGGTAAAGTGCAGCCTATTTCGGCTTGACTAACGGACTGCATAGGCACTCCATCCACTTCGAGAGCGTCCCTTTTTATACGACAAGTCAGCTGAAACTTTTACAACTCGGTCATCAAAAACGTTTAAACGAATTTGACATCCTACTCACAAAGATACATAAAAGTTCCATACAACCTCCATAGGTGCTTTCACAAAGACGACTCAACGGAGTGGACAATTTATTCAGCCAAAGTACACGTATGCTTTAGTTCACGACGAGAACGAAATTGCAAACAGCAATACATAATTTCGGGTATTTTCCTTTTTTTCCAAACAATACGCGAGTAATACAAAAGCGTCACTATTTGTTTCCCGAATATTTTTTCTAGGGTATCCCCCGCGATAATCAATATAAAGAAAAGCACTAATGCTAGTGGGCGGACAATATTGTAATGCAAAGCCGAAGAAAACAGTGAAAACCCTCTTTAGTCACACGGGTGGTTGTTTGGAAGATGACGAAATGAAGACAAAAACATGCCAACCATAATCCAATCCGCTAGACCACACCGCTCTGTATCAACATTAAGTCGAACTGAACGCTTATAAACTGCGACAACAAATGGTGGGGGAACGACTGGCCAATCAATAAGCTGTTGGTGGGGGAACAGCGGTGTATTTAACGCTATTAGTATGTAATAGAGCGGCGCGGTTCAGTGGTAATATTTAAGGCAAGCAGTCCAGAAAACATCGGTTGGTCTCCGGAGTAGTCTTACTTAGTACATATTTTTAGCAAATAAAGCTGAACCAGCCCTTCCGCTATATACACAATGTTTATAGGCTGCGTTAGAATTTCATCAACTCCTTACGCATTTAACATAATATACATGCAGAGTTTTACTTCTTTCCTTGTAAAAAAGGAATGAAGGTTATTGTTATTGCACCTACTTACGTAAAAAGGATGATGCTCGCTTCATTTTATAGCCCCTAAAAATCCTCCAATGTGATCTGAAACAAAACATTATTTTTATTTAAAATTATCTTAACCAAGTTTTGCGAAAGAGAACAAAACCCACAACCGTCCACTTATATATGTAATAATTTCTATAATAAAAACTGTTGTATTTATATGTTGACGATGTCGAATCCAATTTTCCAATCTTATTATGCATCTTGACAAAGTTTTTCAATAACCCAAATAGAAATGAAGCTTTGTATATTTCGAAATACCAGTAAACAAGGACATTTTCGCAGGAACAAACCAGAGCGTTACAGCAACGATATTTAAGATAAGTTGGCATTGTAAAAATAAGGGCATAACGATAGGCAAAGCAGGAGGAAAGTAATTAAGGGCTTCATCTACAACGCCACCTATCGACCAAATGGTCCCATTATTCACATCCAGCCAGATATTTATTACACCCTTTATTCCGGTCTAATATTAATGTTACCCATTTGTATTGCAACAGTAGCGGAAATGGTGAGGAATCACTTCTCAAAACGAGATAAAAAAAATCAGAATACCACGAAGATTTCACATCTTCAGTTTTAATAGCCTTCTACACGTTTTAGAGATTTATAACGGGCAATTACACCAACAATTTTTTTCGAACGCGAACATCTGCCCTTTTAGAATAACACCAGAATAAAAGCAATAAAATCGCACGTGATTTAGAAAACTAATGTTACTGCGTGTTTTCTGCCGTTTATTAAAATCAATATCAATGTTATTGCATTTACTTCACCCTACATACAAGTACCTACTTGCCATGTCCAATAAATACATTAACATAGATCGTAACAGTAAAGTACAAATATCACTTGTCCTCTTCAAATTAGTTCCGTTATCCATCTATCTATCCGGAAATCTTTGAAAGTCTTCGAAAGCCAGACTCATCAGCTTCAGAGTTCTTCCAATCTATGCAACATTCGGTGTTCTTCTCAGTTTTTGTCAGGTTACAACCACTTTAGGACGATTTTTAACAAATTTTCCCCTAAATTTTTTATAGGACTGCGTGAACAGACATCAAATCATTGGAATGTTAAATGAGAGATTAAAAACGGCCGCACACATCTTAAGTATTCTACACAAAACCTTGATCATCGTCCTGGTCCTGCAACATCTTTACAGTCTTCGTGACTCTTCAACATTCAATTAATTCCTTGGAACTTAAGTACCACAAAGTTTCATGAAAGCTTTAGTATGTCATACCTCACCATAACACAGAGCTAGAGCTTCATTAGCGTATTTATTACACAAAATATAAAAGCTTTCCATTAGAAGATAGTATACTTTATACTTTCTTAAGCACTTATTTTCTAATAAGAAAAGAAGTAAGTGCGGAGCATTGGAGGGTGTCATCACATCACATAATGAGTTCAGCATCATGGTTGAGGGTAAAAAAAAATTTAAAACAATGCAATAATTTACAATTTGCTTTAATTTAGTTAAATGTCTTAAGTATGTTAACTGCAGTCCCTAACTATGATACAATTTTAACTTCGAATTTACTAATATAATATTCAGCGAACATGACGCAGAAGTAAAATTGAGAACAACACTTACTAATTCGATGATTAGTAGTCTCCAGTTGCCTATTAATTACGAAAAATTAAAAAGATGTGAAGATTTAAGGACATCGAAGGAAAGGATTGGTACATTTTAACCTAATATGTCATTTACTTCCTGGCAGAGCCATCAGTTTTCTTCCAACGAAAATGAAATCTAGCAGGATCCGTTCGAACAGATTATCTTGACGAATTGCACGGATTTGTCCTGTCACCTCGAAAAAATAATTTCGAAATTGTTCCAAAACTTATTATTGGATTTGTTAGTCCCTATGGACTTGAAACCACCATTTCATCGACAGCCAAAGAAAAATGATTATCTTATTGGGAATATAACACGAAAAAAGGTAAACCTATTAACGTTGCTATGAGCTAAAATCCAAAATACTCTCCAAAGAAATTTCTGTGTAATACTAAACTTTTTTCCACGTTTTAATTAATTTCAAGACATTTTCTTATACTTAAGTATATGTATGTAAATGTACAGGGTAGACCATTTCAAAAGAACCACTTAAATAACACCGGAGGGAAGACCTAAATCAAAACTGTGTTTACACAAGAATTGCATAACGTTCAGAGGGAAATAAAATGATAACCTTGAACTTGACCTTGAAAATTAATATTAATTATTATTTTTGAATAGAAGCCCTATTCTGACTCAGGATTCTAAATGCGTTACACTTTTAACCACACCATAATATGGTACGTATTATTAATAATTATAACGTCATTTTAAGGTAGGTAATTCCAAGGTCAAATATCCAAACGAAAGATTTTTGACTATGTAATAACCTTGAATCTTACCGTCCAATTAAAATGCGCAAATTCTATGCAGCAGGTCCACCCAAAGATCTAAATTGAGAAGGAGAAGCGCCAAACTTACATTACTTTGAAATTTTAACATACATTTACCTTGAATTGATCTTTAATATACTCACATTACGGTATAGCCGAATATTGTTAAGCGCTCCTAGAATCCGGAGTCAGAAATAGGGATTTATATTTAAAACCGCAGACGTAACCTTGAAATACCCTTTAGATTTGAGTTCCAATTTAAATTGAAGGTCATCAGTACGTTTCTTCCTGAAGATCAAATTAATTTTTATCCTAACTTTACTTTGATTTAGTATTTTCCTTGTCCTGAAATGGTTCTTTTAAAATGGGATACTCTGTATACTTATTTGATTTCAGTACAATGTACCTAATTAAATATTTATACCATTGATACTACATTTAATTGTAATTTCTGTGTATAAAGTTTCTCCCTAACAAGTTAGCTATTGTCCTGCTTTATCTATTTGATGAAGTTTTCACTGAGCAACTTTGGAGTAATTGACTGTTGGTTTGTAGGAGCTCTTTGCCGTTTGCTGTGTGTTAATTTTACTAGAGCAACGGACCAAATCGCATTGAAACGTACGTACATACATACGTAGCTCCTACCTACGTACACATTCCTATTATACCGCAGTTTCTATTGATGGTACTGCTTTATTAGCAAGTCACCTATACATATAAACTTTGTCATGGAGAATCAGTGGGTAAACTCCCAGAGTTAATTGTGTGCTTGATGAAATAACAACTCCAAAATATATCTATTTATTTTAGCCGAATTACGTACGTAAACATCTACTAATGAATCTGCTATAGTCAATGTTTCTCATAGTAAAATAGCAAAAAGGAAAAAGGCATCTATAGAATTCAGTCGTATTGAATCGTAAAAGAATACCTCTCATCAATTGCAGCGGCCGCAAGGCGTGTAGCCTACTGCAGCATAGTGACGTCATGTGCTCTCACCAAGGTCATAAAACCGTTTTGAATCCTGGCGGTTTTCAAAATGATTTTGCGGTTTCAAATATACTTTTTGGACTGCAGAGGAGGAATGTATTGAGTAAGTCGTATGTGCAGATTCGAAAAATGCAACAGAAGAACTTTCATATCTTAAACCCAATTCCCTGTAGATGTAATATACGTTTTGTTACTTATGTAAAAGCAGTAGGTATACTAGTTGATATTATTCGTACTCTTGATTGACGGGTTAATGTTTTATAATCTTTTAGTAGGCTTTGTGATTAGTTTAACTAAACTCGTGTGATAACGAAAAGCCTCTCACAACAATCTCATTAAAAGTATTTAACATTATTTTAGCCTAATTCTCTTACAGTTCATTCACCATATTTATATCGTTTAAGGTTTCTCATGTATTAGCGAATCCTTATGTGTAGACAAGTTATGTAATAATGAATTTCGCATGTCCACTCAGCTATCAAATGGTAAACTATTCTCAATTTAGGAACTGAAATGTGCAGTATATTATCTACCCCTAAATCGATAACTATGTGGCTCTATTACCACATCAAATGGTGCAAGATAATTCAATAATAGGCAACGTTTTAATATCACCGCGACTGACAGTCCCAATAATTAAAAGGGGACTCAATTATTTATGCCATTTAACGCTAATGGAGTATATTATATTTATCGAATATTTCTTTACGTTCACCTAAAACTTTCATTAGAAGTGTTTGAAATAAAATTATCAATTTTAGCTTTAATAAAGATACGTAAAACTATTTCTATTATAGTACATATTGGCACTTCCCTTACTTACCGCTTAGTGAAATATGTTTTAAAATATACTTAATGAATAACGTATGGAAAATAAAAATAAATTAGTGAAAATTAAGAAACTTATTTCAAAAACCATGACTTTTCAGCTATTATGTGTTAGGAATTGTATGAAAGTCATAACTAGGGAGCGTTTGTAATCATTATTTATATTATCCCCGTCTTCATACACTAGAATTAATGTGTTAATATTATTAAAAACGTTCCAGTATTATAAACTCATCTAGTATCCTAATTAAGTGCCAGAATCCAACTGCACTACTCACGCATAACGGTTCTGGAACATTCCAGAAGGTTCTCGATACTTTCAGTCCAATTCATTCTAGAACATTTCACCTAATGAAAGCCCTCGGTATTCGAGAACATTCTAGCTAAGAATAATCCTAGGCCCTAGGAACATTAAAGAACATTCTAGTAGGTACATTCTCACTTATTTTGAAGGACTATGTAACACATACCCATTAAACTAGGGAAAATTCAGAATTGTAGGAGATTCATAAATTGTTTAATACATTTTGGTCAAAATACGAAAATGACCTAGGTCGATCACTTTTAACCACCATATCCCCCAAACTACCACAGCTTTCGACATGCAACCACCATAGTAGACGTCGAAAGATTCTGAGCTACTATCACACATACATGCACACATTGGTGGTTTGGTGTGTAAATGTTAACTGAAATGTATAGACACACAAGTCTACTTTCATATACATGCGAATGTGTATATTGATTTTAAAAACTTAGCTTAAATTCTTTATTCATTTTCTAACCAAAAGTAATGATTTCATTGAAACTCGTAATATCCTGGTAGGTACATGTACCTGCACAGTTTCAGTAAAATGTATCTACCACATTTCCTTTTAGAGGTCTGGCTACAATTTTTTGCTACTTGGGGTGCCTCAGTGTAACTTAATATATTTGTTTTGAAATACACGAGTATATTACAGTCATCCATCAGAGCAGTTTAATATACGTACTGCCGCTCACATCTCCGCCAGGGTAAGACACGAAAGAGATAAGTAGACTACGCTCGCTGACCATTACATTTATCAAAGTGGAGAAATACCACCCTCCTTGGTGACCAGTTCGCCAAAAAGTCATCAAAACACATTCTCAGATTTCATTAACCAGTTGTTGAAAGATTGCGCTTACAAATTTTAAAAAAGAAAAAGTAAAGACTACACGTGAAGGAACGAGAACAATTTACTCCTTGATGGAATGGGAATTGAGTGAGACCTTATAAAACACTAAATAACCGGTTTTAGAAGATGCCGAAAACTTCACGGGGCAGAGGTTGGAGGAGGTATTTGGAAATGATACCTGACTGAAGCGATCTCTCGTCGATTGAAGAGGGAAAATTGAGTAGAGGGTAAACGATCCTACAGAACATTAAAGAAAGTGGTTTTTAGATGGGAACGGAAGGTTGTAAGCACAGGGAACGGAGATAGAGTAAAAAATTCAGTAAAAAGCTAACTTAACTTAATCTACCTCAATCTAACATAGTAGAAACTGCTCTGCACTTTACTATGGTAGATTAGGTTAAGTAATTTCACTTTTGGGTTTAGTTACGTTGGTTTCTTCTTCGAATTTTAGATTTTTCACTTCCACCGCTACACCCCTACCTAAAGATACTTTTTTAATGTTCTACAAAGCGATGCCTTCTTTTTCCATTCCCTCAGTCTTAGTTTAACAGTCATCTAATCTTCATCTGCCACATTTGAACAACCGCAGTCAGCGTCCTTCCTTTGAAGTCCAAATTGGACCTTATTGATTCTCGTCCTTTCAGTTTCCAAAAACTCACTCATTCATTAAGTTTCTATATTTTTAAGGTTTTCATATAACAGAGGACTTCTGCTAAATGGAGGCTATAAACTTTAAAGATAAATTCAAATTCAATTGATAACATGCACACGTTTTGTTAATATATCAGTTCCGCCTAGAGCTAGATAAAAGGAAAAAATGAAAACAGAATAAGACATCAAAGGAATTAAATTGGTAAAATGTAAAACCAAAGGAATAATATCTCATTAAGTTATTCAAAATTGTTAGAATAAGTTTCTGCATTCTCTCAAATTTAAACAACAATTTTCAATTTTTTCAGCTAGTAGATATCCATTCTACAGATGGCGTTTATCACGCCGTTTGTAGTATATATATATATATATATATATGGATATCTTCGATTTAGAGGATTACTTTGTGAAATATTCATTGCCGCCAAATCATTTAAGTTTAATTCCTTGGTCAGAAATTTATCGGAATTATTAAACTATTCAGCTAGATCAGTCGAAATACATACCTTAGTAAGGCCTTGCCTAACGCTTGAGATTCTTTAGTAGGCGTAAATACCCACTAGATGGCGATATATTGCGTTTATTTGAATCCCCTTAAACAAAGAATATACAATACAAGTTCTCAGTTTAACAAATTATCGAAACTACCAGTTGCTTGATTTCGTAGTGTTTAACAAAGATTTACAAGGGTATCCACTTGCCAAATTGAATTTACGATGTAAGAGAGTGAAGACGCGAAAACCAATTAGAAAAACATCAAGTTCTACTTAGGTGCTTATGTAGGCATTATTGACACAGCGGAAAAGTACCACTTGGAAATATTGAACTCATTGTCACCAGAACAAGTCTTGTTCAATTTTTTGCTTTTTAAGTTTGATCCTCTTTCTAACCAAGCAAGCATCTCTTTAAAATGGAAATAATCGGGCTCTTTATTTCGTAATTTTCTACCTACAGAACGAAAATTTGAAATAATCATGTTTACTTTGCCAGTTCAAATCAATTATTCTAAAAATTCCACTATAAAATACATTTATTTAAATAATACAAATCAAATTTTAAAAGTAATTTACTAAGAATTGGCTTTCAACTAGCCTCAATCTTTCTGTTGATTGTTTCTTCTATTCAGGTGGTACCGCTTTTTACTTAAAACAGTTGTTGTAACTGTACTTAAATTAAATTACACAATAAGGGACGGTATTCTTGTTATAAATTTAATTAAACGTGTGCAGTTGATATAAAAACTTGCTTACAATATTAGCTATCCGACCTGCTACTTCCGAGTATTAACTTACATCCGGCTCGAAGGACCAAAAGTATTAATTAAGTTAAAGCGACTTGTGGATGTTTTTTACGGATTAGCTTAGAACTCAAAGCATTGTTAATAAAAATCAAATGGATATAGTTAGATACTGCTATAGTTTATCTCAAGAAACAGTAATTTTCTTTATTTCGTCATTAAATCTTTGATCTACAACATATATAAGTGTATAAGTATAAGTATAATGATTATAGGTATTGTACGTTTCTATTTTAAATTGGAACACTGAACTAAATTTATTTAAACATTTTTGAAAAATTTACATTTACTTACGATTAACTTAAGTAATAAAATTTTTTTGCAGATCTACTAAAAACACTTTCTTGTTAGAATAAGAATAGAATCGGTGAAAAGAGACGAAAAGGGTTCGTGAAATTTATGTGTAATATTAAAGTAAGATAACGAGGCTTCCGAATAGTCACCAGAGCTGAAAGTATAAAGAAGCCAATTAGCCACAAGAGGGGTGACTAATTAAAATTAATGCTCACTTGAAATATCTTATGATGCAACCCATTGTGTTACAAAATTGGTCCTTATTACAATCATTTTTGTCAGAATCCAGAGCAACGAGTAAAATTTTACAAAAATCTAACCAATTGAGCTTAACAACTCTATGTCCTTCAGTTTAGTCGATGACTTATCATGTTGTGCTGATGAAGACCAATAAGTTCAAAATTGTGGTCCAAATCTGGTAGTTCCGATAAAGCGTCTGACAAGGAAGTAATTCTCCTTTATATTTTATGCTTATGAAGTTTTCGGTCAACAAATTTACTAAATCCAGCCGATGTAGATCATTACACAATTATCGGTATCTACTGTAATTCAGGATTCCTAAGAATTACTGACGGAGCTGAAGATGCTCCATATAAATAAGATATCTGAATATCAAGAGAGAGGCGCAGTGTCGCCATCTACAGAGACTTGCTAATAGATACTATAATTAGAAGCAAATATCGATAATTGTCGACATCCTTTGTCCTTTACTTTTAAAAAGGAATCAATATGACTAGAGTTTCATAACAAGTTCTAAATAGTAAAAAAACAAACTTCGACATTTTATGTGAGTCTTTTTGATGCCATCGCGTTCCTTTTCTATATCAGAAAGAACGAAGATTACGTGAAAAAGGAATATAAAATTTAAAAAGTTTTGCAAAATAGTGTGTTAAATTCTGTTCAGGAGTTACCTATTGTGATGTTAATTTCTTTCGAATACGTAACCAAAAATGGCTCCTCTCTCGGCAAAAAAAAGTATTAAATTCAGTAGGGTTAGTACGTAAAAGGCGTTTCTTGGTTCGTAACTGAATTTCAATTTCAAGTTAATTTACCTCTTCTCGTAAACTTAACTGAATTTGAATATTAAGTACGAAATCAATTTCAACTGACGGAAAAGAACAATATTTGTATTAAAAGTTAAAAGCAAAGCAACAAATAGCCCTGCCTTTGATGTTTCATTAATCGCAAGACAAACAATTTCATCAAATTTTCCGAGAATGTTTCACTCGAATCAATTTAGATAATTAACAAATTTCGGGAAATATATCAGAACACATAGCAGATAAAACTTTTAAGCTACATTCAAAATCAGATAAAATATTTTTTAATACTACAGATAAAATGAAACAGTGGATAAACAATCTAAATGGTGCGTATTTTGATCAAACGGGTAGAAGGTTTAGAACCAGGCTACACGTTCATGAAAGACGATATAGGGTTGTTCGGAAAGTCATTTCGTTTTTTTTTTGTGAAAATGAAAAACAGTTTTCGTATAATAAACAAATACTTTATTAAATTATATATTGACCGTTCTGGTCCAAAACCTTTTCCCATCTTTCTGGTAGTAGCATAATTCCACGCTCATAAAATTTTTGCTCTTTGCTGGCAAAAAACTGATCGAGGACGTTTTTGACCTCCTCATTTGAGAAGGACTCTTACCGTCTAAAAAATTTTAGACTGACCGGAACAAATAATAATCCGATGGTGCCAGGTCTGGAGATTATGGTGGGTGTAGCATTGTATCCCATTCAAGCTGTAAAAGCTTTTGGCGAGTGACCAAATTTGTGTGAGGTCTCGCGTTGTCTTGGTGAAACACTACACCTTTCCTGTTGATTAGTTCTGACCTTTTCTGTTGAAGTGCATCATTCAGTTTGTCCAGCTGATGATAGTAGACTTCCGAATTAATCGTTGTGTTACCCGGTAAAAGTTAAAAAAAAAACGATTCCTTTAAAATCCCACCAAATAGACAGCATCACCTTTTTTTGGTGAATATCGGCTTTGGAAATGGTTTGAGCCGGTTCATCTTTTTGCTCCATGACCTCTTGCGTTTGACGTTGTTGTATACAACCCATTTTTCGTCCCAGTGATGATGCGCTTCAAAAACGGATCATTTTCGTGACGTTTGAGAAGCGAATCGCAGACGTCAATGCGGCGACACAGATTTCTCTCTGTGAGAACATGGGAAACCCATACATCGAGCTTCGAGGATAATCCCAGGCCTTTCAAGTGGTCATGAACTGTTGAATTTGATAAATTTAACCTCAATCCGATCTCACGTGTTGTTATTCGCCAGTTCACATCAACTAATGCCTTTATCGCGTCTTTATCAGCTTCAACCGGCCTTCCCGAACGTGGTGCATCTTCGACATCAAAATTGCCGCATCGAAATTTAGCGAACCAGTTCTGGCACTGGCGTACTGTCAACACACCTTCTCCATACACATCAGTCAATTTCTTTCTGGCTTGAACACCATTTTTACCCTTTCTGTAGTAAAATAGTAAGATATGTCGAAAATGCTGCTTATCGCTCTCCATATTTAAAAGGGCACCAACCAAAAACTACTGCGTAGAATTAATTGGAATTTTTCACACACAAGTCTTGCTATATGAACTCTCAAAGCATATAAAAATTATACGGCTTAAATGTGAACTTGGGTGCAAAAGAATACAATTATATCCTCTGTCGGGAGAAAACGAAATGACTTTCCGAACAACCCGATACATTAGCATTGGCAAATACATATTTTGGAATTGATGTAAGTAAAGAACTCGGTCTGAATTTATTTTTGAAATATGTGAAATAGTCCATCGAGAAGTGTAATTCGGGGGTGGTAGTAAATTAATGATGGGCAAGGCAAGCATGAAGTCAGAGACATATTAGGGGGTTACTAGGAGTTAGGAAGAGTAGAGGTAGTCCTAGATTAGATTATTGTCCACAAATAGGTAAGGACGTGGGTTGTTCTAGTTTTGGGGAAATGCGAAGGTTAGCTCAGGATAGGAAAGGATGGAGCTGCGTGTCCAACCAGTCTTAGAACTGACGACCTTATGATGATGACATACGAGCTTATCGTGATTTACTTACCCTTCCTCTGATGCATAAATTGGCCCTTTCTGCAGCGCATAAATTGACATTTTAACTAACAAACTAGTACAGGTACAAAGACATAAAAAGTATCGAAAAAAAAAATTAGTAATGTTGTCGGAGCGTTAAATGTAACAATCGGGAGGCAAACAAGGAAGTGAGAAAATTTAAAAGTTGAAATGGATGGGCTGCTGTTGGCAGAAGGTTAGACATGTGGGATGTTCCGGTTTTAGGGAAATGCGAAAATTAGCTCAGGAACCATAGACTATGATGTGATGATCATCGACGTTTACTAATGGACATGCCTTAGCGGTCAGAATTGTGGTACAACAAAAGAAAGAGATGGAATGAAGTATCGGACAATATCCATCTCTCTCACGATAGTGCGTAATCGTGTCATGAAAGAGATAGTATTAGTCCGAAACCATACGCCATCTCCCTCACTTTTTAAGTCAAGAAATTATTACAACGACATACGGCTAAGGCACGTCCATTAATATATGTCTATGGTGATGATGATGATGGTGTCGTTTTTGTTTAACCTCTCTTTAAAAATTAATTAAAATCCTGACAGTGTATCATCATTAAATCCTCATCGGCATCCTACAATAGCCGCAGCGCTAAATTAGAGCTGTGTTTAATTTATGTATGGTTTTTAAATTCTTTTTGGTAAAATGAATTTTGAATGGTCTAAAGCCCTCTTAAAACCCTCCATGCGTGTGCCACAGATTGATGCCAAAAATACCAATTAAATTACAGAGGAATCTAATTAGAGCTGCTTATTTCCCTTTAGTAATTTCCCACCCATTTACTAGACTCATTAATCTACTCAGAAACATTTTACTCCGATGACCTAAATTCAAGAAATAAGTTGTGCAAATTGCATTCAAATTTGTCAAGACCAGTTTAAGATTCCCATTATCCGTTAGCAAAAAATAAGTGGTTGTAACTTTTGTTAGTTATTACTACGTTTCAAACACCTCCTTATTCGTAGCGCAACTATTATCCGCACTTGAGGAACTTCAATTTGGCATTTTTCCACAATGCCCAGAAGCATTTTTAAGTAGGTGCCTTTCAAGATACGAAAAGGAAATTCATGACAACACAATTTAGTTGTCAAAGAAACATCTTTACAACAAAACTGTTATGCCCTTCGAATATTTCACCACATCTTTTAGACACAATGGGGTAAAGCGAGGACAGAGAACAGATGGTCCACCATTTACAAAACATTACATAATTTATTTATTAAAAAAAAGAAAAAACAAAATGTGCAAAGAATAGAGAAAGCTAATGTAAGCTTCAGCATTACACAGTGCAACATGACATATGAGGTGTGGCAAGTAAGTTCCCGAAATTCAGTTATAACTCCCTACTTAGCTACGGGGTTTGAACTTACATTGTTGCAAACAATGAATCTTTCTTTAGTACCGGTAGACATTTGGAATCGGTAAGTCGTTTAGTTTAAGTTGTTTTCCGTGTTTTTTCGCAAAAATAAATGACTCAAAGCTAAAACAACCACAATTTTAGTAACATGGGACAAAAAATCATTTGAAATCCTTCGCGAATTTGAGAACGCGTATGGACAAGTAATTGTCTAATACTCCTGCATCAGAAGTGGACAGGGACAGGGAGAGCGGCTATCAGAAGCAAGAATGCCCAAGTCCAAGATGAAGGAAATGCTTATCGTTTCTTTTATATTCAGGACCAGATACTTTTATGTTGGTATCGTCTACATAAGACCTGCACATCCAGAAAAAGGCTGGATTCTTCATTATTACGACCTACCCGCCCATTCTTCGTTGATTGTCAATGAGTATCAGACCAAAACAAGTTTCCCCATGTCGCCACATCCCTTCTTCAGTTCACATTTGGCCATATGCGTCTTTATATTCTGCCCAAAATTGAAATCCCACCTCAAAAGTACTCATCATGACAACGTAAAAGACGTCAAGGTAACTGTTATGACAGTTTCGAAATGCATAACTTCAAAAGGATTTCCAGGGGTGGGAAAGGCGGTGATAATGAGTAGAGTTAGAGGCTGACGATCGATAATAAAGTATTGAGCAAAAATTAGGTAATCTACCTCAATTTCATTTCAAATTCCTTGAGCTTAATTGACAAACATACAGTCATCACGCTTTATTAAACGTAGTGTACGTTTGATTCAGTTGTTGTACTCTTTGTTTTATAGTAGTAGTTGCATAGAACCACAGGTGGTTTCTGAAAAATAAAAAACGTTTGGGTATTTTATTCCTATCAGCTACTAAGCTGATGTCAAAAATTTTTATAATGATTACACGGAATATCTAAGGAAGTCAATAAGAAATAGGCGAGATAGGTTGGTAGGACACCTTCTCAGGCATGAAGGTCTAGTCAGAGACATATTAGAGGCAAAAAAGGGAGGTTAGGCGGGGTAGAGGTAGTCCTAGATTAGATTACTGTTCGCAAATAGTTAAGGATATGGGTTGTCCTAGTTTTAGGGAAATGGGAAGATTAGTTCAGGATAGGAAAGAGTGGAGATGCGTGTCCAGCCAGTCTTAGGACTGATGACCTTATGATAATGATGAGAATATCTTGAAGAATCACAGTTCAATTCGAGGATATTAAAAATTTTCATTTGATGAATATATTACTAACCATTTTTCGAAAAATTTATGATCTGTTTGATGAAGTGTCACTGGTAAAAAGATACTTTACTGCGGATGTTCCAGGTACGAAGTATACATTTCAATGATCTAGACTGCCCTAAAGGGTAGTACGGAAGGCATACTTCAACCTCCTTTTAAGAATCATTGGAATAGGTGGCTGGTGGTTGGGGTGAGAAAGACGAGACGGTAGAAATGAAGTGTGAAGTGAAAGATTATCTGTGAAATATGGCTTTCCCAACATTTACCCAAGTGATCCAATAAAGCCAAAGACTGTCTCGACTGTCAAGCAATGGTCTAAACCTCTAGGTCATATCGCTCTGCAAGTCACCGAAAGTGTTCCATGGAAGCAGGTTACTTAATATCGAGCAGTCGGAAATATAACGCCATCTGTGCATGTTTACTGCTAACAATAGTCATTCGTAGATCCTGGAAATCATTTACCAAACTGAATCTACGAAGCCGCTTAACTGGGTGGTAAAGATGTAATCAATACCCGCAAAAGGTTTAACTGTATCATTATAATAGCTATATTGTAGAATTATATCGTTCTCATTGAAACATGTATCACTTATACAGGGTGTGAGCTGGCAGGAGGTGATAAAGCACTATAAAACATAAAAATTAAATAAATGGTTCATGTAACTTACATTTCTTTTGTGTTCGCACATTTACATAATGCTGCCTGTAATGTACATTTAATTTATTTAGTCTAAACATTATGTGTAGTACTAAATTGTTTATGTTTATCCTAAACGTTCGACAATCGGCAATGTTTACATTCTCCAACCGTGCAACTCATACTACGCTATTCGCTAGACACCTACATACGTTGCCAATTCACGCACAGGACCGGCTTCGGATTGTAAACGATTGTTATTGTCCTAAAATATTCTTTTTCCCTCAAATAAGCTGTTGAACTCATAGTGCGATTGTTGATTACATCCAGTTTACACCCTCCAAAGCTCCGTCATACCCTGTACAGTCTGTTTTTTACTAATAAGTTAACAAACAATGTGTGCTTCTGAACTTCCTATCTCAATGGTCATTGACGATATCAAGCAATAAAAAGAAATATATACCTAACATTATTATACCGTGCTACTTTCATCGTACTCGTTATGCTCGCAAATACAAATAAAGATTTCTGATACAATTTCCTTTGTTTACGATTGCCAGTACATAAATCTGGGCACGTTTTATTTGTTTCCTCGGCCGTCTTCGATTCCGTTTTTACGATTGAGGCAACCGCCATGGCCGCGCCGCGTCACTAGATCGTACACTGTTTGGTACCAATCAATGTGACGTCGTAAAAGCGTAACGGTAACGATCAGAGGCTTTCGAATAACGGAGCATTAAACCGGGAAATCCCCATTGTTTAGTAGGTAACACATTAACATTTCAAACGCTAACTTGGCCATTATTGATAGTGATAAAAGCGAACTTGTACTTACCACAGTTTACACTTAACCCAAACACGTCTTTCAGTTAGAAACAAATTAATGCTGTGACACATGCCGGTATCTAGGTTAGATGTTTCGAAATTAAGTCTCAAAGAAAAGGAGAACTGATTTTAGATGTCTTTGCAATCAGACCAGAAGAACATTCTCAACAATATATGTAAGGGTTTCGCCCCTCCATATTTTCTAAGAAATTTAAAGTTACACGAAATCTGCAAAATTTATCAAAATTGTCGTGTTTTTTAACTACGTTTTGACCAATATCGCTATTGCTATCATCATCATCAGGAAATTTTGGAATGAGGTAAAAAGTAAAAATAATTTTTAAATTCGCAGTCACAAAAAAAAACATAGATAAACTGTATTTTCTAGCATAACGAATTGAAATAATACTTCTAAAACGCACTGTTAAGACAGCAGGTAAAACTTGGTCTGTGTTCTGTCGGAACTGCCTGTGACGCGCTGATGAGATCCAAAAAGATCGAAATTGCGATCCGCGTCTGGCAGTTTCGACAGAATACAGACCACTTCGAATTATTTTATTCGATTAGGCTAACGTACCTATCACGTTGAGGTTGGCTACGCCGGGATTCGTTTTCAGCAAGTAGATATCCACACAAGTGGACCTTGTTGGAGAATACGTAATCCTAAAATGTAGCATCGTGCTACAGATGGCGTTTACTGCGCCATTTGTAGTATTTTCTAAAACGCACTGTTAAGACAGCAGGTAAAAGTTGGTCTGTGTTCTGTCGGAGCTGCCTGCGACGCGCTGACGAGATCCAAAAAGATCGAAATCGCGATCCGCGTCTGGCAGTTTCGACAGAATACAGACCACTTCGAATTATTTTAATTGAAATATTGTTTTTATAAAAGGCTTTTCTATTTTATAATATTACGCCTTCATCTATCCTTATCTATAGGCACGTAAATCGAGCAAATATTTACGAAAGATTTTATAAAAGTAAAAAATCAATAAAGGACAGGCTCTGGACATAAATTGAATTTTTATGTTTATTTTCTGTACAACGCATTATTAAGGACCCAAATCGTCAAGTTACTTGAACGCTTAAATACCGACAGCAAATTTGTTCTTTCAAACAAACTGAATACCAAAACTCTCTAGAGTAGACAACGGTATAATATTTTATGGAAATTAAAAGTAAACAAAGGGCACGGTGATCCTTTCAGATATCTACCATACGCACGCTAACGTATAAACGAGGTGGCAGGTCTACTTGTCCTTAACGTTACCGCCTCAGGAAATCCACACAATGATTGAACAATGTAAGCATTTGTTGAAGGTGCACCGTCATGTTCCATAGCTCTTGTGACACATCATTCCCATCTCATGGCGTCAAGCTTGTTTTAATATCAATGGTGGATTAATTCATACAATAATAAAGGATTTGCTAGATAATGGAACAATATAGTAATGGCCAACACCTCAACTACCTCGAATAGGTAGCCGAAATTATCAGATATTCAAAAGCGTCGACCTTTAAGTATATAATTAAAATCTATTTTGACCATACACCACCATAAGGTCGTCAGTCCTAAGACTGGTTGGACACGCACCTCCACTCATTCCTATTCTGAACTAATCTTCGCATTTCCTTTAAACTAGAAGATCCCACATTGTTAACTATTTGCGAACAGTAATCTTACCTAGGCCTACCTCTGCCCCTCCCAACTCCCGTTTCCGTCTCTAATATGTCTCTGACTAGACCTTCATGCCTGAGAAGGTGTCCTACTAACCTATCTCGCCTATTCCTTATTAACTTCCATAAAGTTCTCTGTTCCCATATTCTTTCTAATACCTCTTCATTTCTCTAACCTTCTCTATCCACGATATCCTCATTCGCCTGTAACACCACATTTCGAACGCTTCTTCCTTTTCTGCCGCGCCCACTGTCCATGTTTCGCATCCGTAAACACCGCGCTCCAAACACACCTTTAACAGCCTTTTTCGAACTTCTAACTTTTTATTGAAAGCGACTCGACCCTGCACTATCCCCTGCTTTATATCCTAAATTCGGCCACTTCTTCTAATTTTTCGTCTTGTATCTTTATATTCGCTCTTTCCCTACCTTTTCTTCCCTTGCATACCAGTATTTTTGTTTTACATTTATTTATTTTTATAGAGTACTGTTTTGTGAGTATCGCTTTCATTTTATTTAGAGCTATCTCTAACTCCTCCTTGCTAGATGTTAATACTGCTGTATCATCTGCATACTAGTCTTTTGCCCCCGTATATCTATCCCTACAGTTGTACTGTCTTTAATAATGTTGATCCACTATCAAAATAATTGTCCAAACAATAAATTATTTATTATATTGACTTACAATTAGCGACACATTATTATTGAACCTTGGCACTTGAAGATTGGCCGAACATTGTTTTAGTATTGACAAACCAATGCTTTGTTTCCCAATACTGGTCCAAGTTTGGGGCTGCCGTCAACTCTGGTATTTCCTACATTGCCGTCACAACCAGTTACTTCTTTGTTGGAACGTAAAAATGAAAGCCGATAGTGATGATTTAATTTGTAATACAAGGAAATCACTTTCCCAAATTAATGATTAATACTTCCTTCGTAGGTTTCCGCTTATTACTACGAGATCATTTTCAAGTCTTTCTTCTTTTAAACCTTCTTCTGGGAATCATGACAATGAGTGGATAATGGTTGAGGAGACAGAAAGGGCGAAATGAAGACAGAAGAAAAGAGGAAGATTATCTGTAGAATATTCGAGTCCAGGCATTTTCCAAAATAACCCAAGAAAACCACAGAAAATTTGGACCAGGCAGGTGGAGCCGGCGTCTTCCCGAATGGTAAACTATGGTTTTGTCCGCTGGACCGCTCCGCTTCAGATGATTTTGATTCATTGATGTTCCTGATTAATAAGAAAGTACTACAGACGAAGAAGGATCCCCATTTTTATAGATAAATTTCTCCTATCAGTCTTCTACCTACTCCAAAGGACATTAAATTAGATAAACCATTTCGGCCGGAACTTCATCAACCAACATCCACATACACTTTTTGTAATAACACAACATGATGTGGTTTATTACTTATTACTTCGTCTATATAATTTCTCTTTACACTTATTAAAGCGGCAAAGTTTATTTGACTGAAAATAAAAACGCCAAGCATCTGTGACATCTCTGTGCGTTTATCGCAAATTCCTCATATGATGGGATCAAATTTAATTTAAATTAACTTCAGCAATTTAACAGCGGCTAACGAATGATAAACCTAATTTCAAATTTTGCTCGATTCACATGGAATAAATAGAATTTAGTGGTGTCGGAATTAACGTGAAAAAGTAATCAGAAAATAAATGCAGTTCAGGATTTTATTCTATATATATATATATATATATCCATGCACATATCAAAACGTTTCCTGAAAAAACGCACCAGCCTTTCCTATTCATTCCACTATAAATTGCAGTTACCACGTTCCCCGAAAGCTTACAGTTTATTTCCCAACAGACCCGAACACGTATTTGTGTTCACTCATGCGATTTTCGCCAGCATTTCCAATTAAAAGAAATGACCATGTTAATTACCTAAGAAACGATATTTCCGACAAGCAGGAACGTCATATTTCAATTACACGAGCATTCGAAATTTCAAATCAGCTGGTTCTAGGATTTCCTTCGGGATCGTTTTGTCATAGTCACTATTAGAATGCTGCTATTCAAAAGGAGGCATGTGAGTTAGGAAAGTATTGTGTGGAGAGAGGGGTAATCAAGCAATGCATTACGTTTTGTTGAAATAAAAAAAAATACTTTTGGAAAAAGTTTTTTGTGAGTAGATATGCTATGACGCTTCTAGGACAAAATATCAGTTGTCAAGGTCAACTAGATTGTGATACAAAACATTATGCAAAATTATTTCTATTGCTATAAATTAACACATCGAATCAAGCCATCAGCGCGTGAACTAAGCCAGTAATTGATCGAATTTAGATAAAATTTTGCTACCGGACAATTTTTTTAATTACTTAAGTATAATTTAATTGAATGCTGATATATTATATTATTTATATTTGGACATTTTCACCGAATATTTCAAATACATAGATACTACTGTAACGACAAGAAAACATATTTGAAATCGCCCACTCTAGCTTCAAGTACCGTAATGCACATAGCACTCTTGAATCTGCATTTTTGCATTTCTGACGCAGCTGAATCTGGCAATTGCAGTATTTCACGAAGGAAACGGACTATGCAGGTGTGTAGTTACGCCAATTTCGGCAGACATTTAAATCTCAGGGGAAGACATTTTTCACGTACAATCGTGTCCTATTGCTGTTTTGTATGTACAGATGTTCGTTTTAAAAAGGACGCCGTTGGAATACCGAACAGTTTGAAGACGTTAGAGCAATCGTTGCGGAAATTCTTATAAGCAATAACATCGATCTATTTAGGAAAGAAAACTGACTGGAAAGCTGGCAGTCAGGTACACAGGTATGTAACTAGGCAGATTGATGAAACAAAGGTACACAATATACATTTGAAAACAGAACCCGTGGAAACACCGAATCTAACGAACGGTAAATTTGACACAAAAAGGGTAGGTTTCTGATGGATCGAGGTGTGAGCGGTATATATAATAATCCACGTAGATACTAACCACCTGCAAACACAGTCACGACGTAAATTGTTAGAACAGGGACGCCATCTCTACCACATCCGGCTCTTATTCACCACAAATTCAGGATTCAATTTGTCTATTAGCGACGGTTTGTCCTCTCTCACACGGGATATTCCAAGGCAGATTATCTGAAATAGAAGAACCGAAGAAGAGAAGCCTTGACGAAGTCTTATTTCAGATAATTTGTTTGACAGGAAAGGTTGACAACAAACAAACTGATGCGGTGCCAACACAGAATCCTGAAGTTCGCCGTGAATGATGGGACACCCACGAAAGCCTACAAAACTATACTTTGGATTATGAATAATATTCATGTCTCTAGGGTTACACCACGTCATTATTGGGTCTCACATCATATTATCATCATCATTATAGGGTTGTCAACCCGAAATATGATTGGCACACATCTCCACCTCTCTCTGTCATGAGATAATCTTCCCATTTTCTAGAAGCTATATAACATCCGTACATCTGACATCCCTAAGAAAGTATACCACTGCTTACTACCGATTTTGCTTCTAATATATTTATAATTAGTCGTTTATATCTCACAAGGTGTTCTTTCATCTTATATCTCTTCTTTTTTTTACTGACTTCAATTGCGCCTCCTATTTTCCTATCTACACCAATATCCCCGTATTTCTAACTTTTTTGTCAAAGGTATTTTCATTTATTTATTTTTTTTACTGGTTTACAAATTATGAAAGTTTGAAAAGTACTTGGAATTGTATATTTGTATGTACGTACTTTTTTTCGATAACCTTTTATCCATTGTACCTAAAAAAGGATTAACTCGAAAGCAACTTCACGTCTGCCAAAAAAGAGCAACGTGAAATGGATTGTGTAGTTGGAACAAAGTTTAATTGAAACAAGAGAGAGTTTGGACAACTTTTTAAAAAAGCTTAGTGAAATGGGTTAAAAAATACTGTTTCTACAGATTTGCATACTAAACTAACACTATTCTACCTTCAGTTTCATCCCTAGGTGTATTAAAAATGACTTCTAGCAGTCTCAGAACCAGATAGGATGAAAAGTGTATCAAGAGAAGATCAAATAGAAACCTGATGTAAGTGGAATCTTGGCAATATAAAAAGACACTAAAATAATTTCTCATTTTACCATGTTCAATCTTCTTTTAATCAATTTCAACCTTTTTAATGTAATTTTGGAAATACATTGAGAAAGTCTTAAATAGCATTAATGAATCGTTAATAAAGTTACTTGTATACTTGAAGTAATTTGTTATTGTAATTTATCATAATATTTGCAATGTTTAAAGGGTTGTTTTCGAATTGATATGAGTAAACAAAAAATGCAGCAAAGAATTTTTCATGTCTCCCTTATAAACAAAATGGTCGCCTGGAGTTGCATTCATACCTGACCGATACCTTTATGTATTACTTAGTAACCAAATAGAACGCATTCATTCATTCATTCAATCGGATCGCTTGCCTTGTTGTTGGATGTACTGATAATGGAAAGACGACCTAAATAGCTACAATATACTTCCGTGCTACATACAATGCGCTTCTAGTTCTAAAAAGAAACGTCCGATTTTAGGTGAAAGATATGGATGTTGTAAGCTTTCCCCAGATTTGTAGGATATATGTAGGTACCTGCTACAAGATTTATAGGTTCGTTGCATTGAGTCTGCCAAAACCGATATTTTGTTCAATTCCTCTACATTTATCTTTATGCAGGTCGACGACATTAGTCAAAATAAAAATAAGTACAAACCATAATAAATCGTAGACGACTGACTTATTAATGAGCAGGACGAAGAGAGTCATGAATGTCAATAAAGAAAAGGAGAGATATAATAGTAGGATACCTTCTAACACTTGATGAATTGGTTAAACATATTAGAAGAAGGAACAGGACTAAAGACATGCATGGATATACATATACTAGATTAATGTTCGTGAGCAGTTACGGATTTGTTATATATATATTTATTTTACAGAAATGCGAAGATTACGTCGAGATAGAAAATACTGTAGATGGATGTAAGAGTCAAAATCAATACCGAATTAGCATTTAAAATCGGCCAATGTGGGTACAGTTGTTTAGTTCCACCTCAAATGCGGCACCATTCGCGATTATTACTTAAGATTCTGGTTAAATGATAGCATTCTGAATATAGAAAGTAGGCATTAAGATTTTCTCACAGAGATGGAAAATGAAAATGACTGTATTCTGACAGGAGATAAATGCACTGCTAGATAGGGTTTGTCGGTTTTTAAAAACCCGGTTTTAAAAACCGGTTTTTTGGAGAAAATTATGAAATTCGAAAACCGGTTTTTTAGTAGAAAATATCGGTTTTCAATGTATGAATAACACTTAAAAAAAATTTGAAAATGACCCGCTTCATC
>NW_020438883.1:251871-254432 GCF_000699045.2 Agrilus planipennis
TGTATCTAATATGGTTGTTTTTTAAAAAAATAATATCTACGGTTATTATAAAAATATGAAAATATATTGTTTTTATTTATTCGAACCCTTTGCTGAATAACTCGTTTCACTATTATAAAAATATTTACATCCTTATATGTGAAAATTATGCATAAACAACGAATTATTGTTTTTAAAGTTATTTAATCCTGGTCAACTATTATTTCTTTGTTCTACTAAATTGCATAAAAAAATTTTACTATCAATAAAATTGAACAGTAAATAATTTCAGTCAAAAACTGCTTTTAAGCTTTGTTCGAATTACAGAAAATTCGAGCAAAAAATTTTTTTATAAAAATTCGAAACCGGTTAAAACCGGTTTTCTAAAATGTCGGTTTTTGTATAAACCCAGTAGTATAAACATCAACGTTTTGGTCATTTACATTTGCTAATCCTAATCAATATTACAAATGCGAATGTGACTTCAATTGTTTGTTCGTTTATTACAATTTCACGCCTTAACTACGCAACCGATCATCATGATATTTTGTGTACACATTGTGAGGGGTACAGAAAAGGATATAGGGTACCTTCTATCCAGAAAAAAATACGGTTCCCGAGGGTTAAAAAAATTAGTTTTATGTGTTCGACGATTATCTCTGACACGTATTCTTAGAACATCAACGCCACCGAAGCCGCGGATAAAACCTATCGTAAAATTGTCAGGGGTACGAAAAAGGGCATAAGGTACGTTTTATACAAGAAACAATACCGTTCCCGAGGGATAGACACAGATAGTTTTATGTGAATGTCGATGACCTTTGGCACGTATTTAGGACATTAACGCAAGCCGCTGATAAAACCTAGTATCTTTTATAGCTTAATAATGGAGCTGAAGGTGAAGTACTCCTTCCAATATTAAATCGATCGCCTTTAAGGTATTTTACGCATCTTTTCTCTACAATACCAGCCGGTGGGTGATGCTTTTGGTCAAACTTCAATACACAAGAACATCAGCATGTAGGGATTCTATATAATATTTCTACTAATACACATTTCCCTTAAGTAAATTACTTCTATTTCAACTCCATAGTTCCATTCCTGAAAGCTGCGCCTTCGTTACTGACCGGATTTATCATCATCATCGTAAGTTCCTCAATCCTGAGACTGGTTGAATACGTACCTTCACTCTTTCCTATCCTGAGCATATCTTCGCATTTCCCTAAAACTCGAACAATCCACATCCTTAACTATTTGCGAACAGTAATCTAATCTAGGTCTACCTCTAACCCTCCTAACTCCCGTTTCTGCCTCTAATATGTCTCTGACTAGACCTTCATGCCTGACAAGGTGTCCTACTAGCCTATCTCGCCTATTTCTTATTGACATCCATAGACTCGTCTGTTCTCCTATTCTTTCTAATACCTCTTCATTTCTAAACTTTTCTATCCACGTTATCCTCAACATGCGCCTATAACACCACATTTCTAAACTTTTCTTTTCCGCCGCACCCTCTGTCCATTTTTCCAACCCGTACAACGTCGCGCTCCAAACACTTTTAACAACCTTTTTCGAATTTCTAATTTAACCGTTCGCGAGCATAGAAGTGACTTCTTTTTATTAAAGGCGACACGACTCTGCACTAACATCTGTTTTATATCCCTACTACTCCTTTCTTCCTGACTTATCTGACTTCCTAGATACCTAAAATCGATCACTTCTAATTTTTCGTCTTCTGTCGTTATATTCGCTTTTTCCCCACTTTTTCTTCCCTTGCATACCAGTATTTTAGTTTTACTTTTATTTTCTTTCATCTCTTCAAAAATCGGTAAATGTTTCGTCTAACTAAACATCTCCAACATTATTATTGTAACAAGATAAACTTGTTTTCATCTGTATTACGTACATTTAATAAATCAATACGTCGTAAAAATTAAGAAGAGAATAATGATCCTATAAAAATCTCATAAGAGCATGCTACAATGTCTTTCGTTAAGTTTAGATGTAAGTAGTTGACCTACTTCCTGAATGGTGTTATATAAAATTCATTTTGGCTAAAAGCAACTGAAAAGTGGAATTCCTTGCTTAATAACTTAAGGAATGCTTTAAAGTTGAAAATGCATTGTAAATTGGTAGTTCGTCTAAGAATAGGGTTTGATGAACTTGCCGTAATAAATGTCTTATAAAAGTACCGGTAATTCTCAAAGTAACGACCACAATTTCCGCAATCAGAAACTTCTTTTATTACTCCGCCCTATTTAAAATAACCCCTTGCTTTGAGGTTGAACCTGATGCAGTAAGTAACCCTATTCATGTAATTAGTTGGCTGTAGCAAAACAGAAATTGTGCATCAGTAACGACAATCGAATTCAAATCTCTGCAGAAAATATTCATGTAGAAAAAAAGTGTTTGTTCAAAAATTACCTACAACAGAGTATTATTTACTTTGTATAATTTTTTTTATAATTATTTTAAGAAAAGGTTAGAAGCGTTCGAAATGTGGTGTTATAGGCGGATGATGAGGATATCGTGGGTAGAAAAGGTTAGAAATGAAGAGGTATTGGAAAGAATAGGAGAACAGA